>NC_090064.1:10913213-10965528 GCF_038355195.1 Osmerus mordax
TTTGTGTGTGTGTCTGTCTGCTTTTCCCCCCCCCCCCCCTTGGACTCACACAGTAAAGTGGGACTGGAAGCCGACTGATGCCAATGAGTCTGTAGCCATGAGAAGACATCAAAGCATTCTGCTGATGAATGCGATTTCAGTGAACCACTCCATGTGTCCTCCATATGCCAAAATACACACGCAAACTATCCCTCGCTCACACACACACTATCAGTCCCTCTCTCACACACACACACACATACTCACAATCCCTCTCACACACACACACACAATCCCCTTTCTCTCACACACACACACAAACATGCCACACTTGCACAGACACACACCTCACACGCAGTTCCTGAGTGATGCATGGTAAACACCATGAAATTGCAGCCAGCGGGCTGTCAAGGAGGCAGACAGGTAATGAAAAACACACACGGTACAGTATGTACCAAAACAGCTCCACGCTCTGTCAGTTTTCGGTTTCCTGGTAATGTTTCTGGTTACGCCCACCTTTTCCAGATCACCAGTTTGAGCCTCTGCGTGCCAAAAATTATTCCTCTCTCATTGTTTGCAAGTGAAGTGTGAGTAATGCGGCTTAGAGTCCGGGGCCGTCCACAACCAAGAGCTCTGGATGCTAACCAGACACTAATGAAAACACCTGAAACAATGCCAAGGCCATTAGCGTCGGCTAGCGCACATGGCTAATCACAGCCCTATTAGCTTTTAAGTGCACTCCACTGATTGCGGTTATTTCGTGGTACCTGTTAGCTTTTGTTAAAGGTCAGAGAAGGCAAGGCTCTATAGCGCCCTGTGTTTCAGACGTCTCTCCCAAACCCACACGTGTTCACCAGACTCCTTACCCTTTTCAGTAACCCCAAGCAGAGCAGGCATTTTTTTGTCCTCAGAAAAGTACCAGTTCCCACGACAAGTTCAGGAACTTGAGCACGGCAGTTTAACTTCCAGGGAACCAGAATGTTGTCATCAGTACTACACTACCTATCTGCATTGCCTCCATGCCCACAGGGTCTCATTCCAAGCTTTATCAATATGCTATCATGCAATTAGACCCAAAGTCCATCGGAGGCAAAACAAAGCTCCCTCTGGCCAACACTGTTCTGAGTGAGCCACCTTGAAAAAGTAATAACTGTCAATGTTATTGCACCTTTCTGTCTTAGTGCTGTTTCTGAGAGACTAATTTTTTCCTCGCCGAGGGGGTGGACATGTATAATTGATGACGTTTGTCGAGTTTCATCCAAAAACGTCTCTTGTTACCTCATCGCATCAGGGCCCCATCCTACTGTAGCAATGAAATGAGATGAACTGTGAGGCGTCTGGCAGGGTGACACCGATATTCTCCGTTGATGTCATGTCCCTCAGGGCGACCCTACCTGTGGCTCAGAGCTCTGTCCCATGCTAGAATGATCGTGGAGAAAGCAGCCTGTCACACGGTCTGATGATTGTCTGCTTGAGCCGTCAGGCCACCTGTCTATCTCAAGTTCCTGTTTGGAGCAGTAGTTTTATGTCTCTGCGTTGTTGTTGGCGGGGTGTTTCACGTAGTTGTGTTGTGTGCGTCTGGGTTTGTGAGCTGTAACTTCCTTCTCTGATTAACATTCTTCTTCATCATCCTCTCGGCTTATCCATTTTCCCATCCACCACTCTGTCAACCTCCTCTCTTCCTCTCCATCCTCTTTTCCCCTCTTCCTCATCCTTCCTTTACCAGCGCCCCAGACCCCCTCAATCCCACTCTCTCCTCTCTTACCAATCCTTGTTCCCCACTTCCCTCTTACAGACTATGGAACCATCCGGAAGGTCCTGTCTCCAATGAACCAGACCATGGGCAGCTGCCTATTGGAGGAGATTGAGTTGTTCCCCCCCAGGAAGAGGCAGCCTATCAGGAGCCTGTTGATCCTCACAGCCGCGCAGTGAGCTGTACGTGGGTGTCAGGGATCAGGTCATCAAGATCCCTCTGATGAGATGTAACTTCCACAAGACCAGAGAGTGAGTACTGAGCACGCACATACACGCAAGTACACACAGGCACACATGCTTGTGCACACACGTACACACACAAGCACGCACATACTACACGCACACACACACACAATGACAGACTTTTGCCAAATGTTCTCCCGTGAGTGTGTGTGCGAGTGTGTTCATCAAGATGTATTGAGTTTCCTTATCAGCAGACGATGACTCACAACCTCTGGTGCTTGTGTGTGTCTTGTGTGTGTCTTCCTGTATGGGGGGGGGGGGGGGGTGCGTGCTTGTGTGCTTGTGAAGAGAACAATGAAATGATCTTGTTTATCTCAGAGCAGAGAACAGGGATCATTCACAGCTGTGTCTGTGCTGTCTCAACACCTGAGACACCTCCAAGACTCACAGCACCTGGAGAGATGTTTATTGCCCCAAATATATCTGGGCCTGACGACTGGTCGGCTCACCTGTTGTCTCATTCATTCATTCATTCATAGTATAGCTTTATTTAGATTAACTTCACTGGTGCTAAAGGTTACTCACCTTTGCCCCCAGTGTTGGGTTCCTGTGTGGCTGTGTTGAGCGTGATAGGCAGAGTCTGTTGTGCTGTGTGTCTCTAGGATATATTACAGCCTGGCGCATCTTTCTCTCTAATTCTTTCCTGAAGTCAGCACAAGACAGCTCATAACCCCACGACTATTGTCTCTCTTCCAGACATCACGTCATTGTGTGTGTGCGTATGTCTGATTGTGTGTGGGTGAGTGGGACACGTGTGTGTTGGATCATTCTGGGCTGGGCGTGCATAATGATGCACTGGGGGCATGCAAGGTTGTCTGTGTGGCTTTGAGATTCGTCTCGGTTTCAAGCTGTTCTCATTTGCTAAAAGGAGCAACATCAGGGGCTTTTTTTCTGGGTGTATAAAAACTCCAAACACAAACAGATCCAAAGAGACAAACACAGATATTGATCTAGTCCCGCGGTCAACATTTGTTGTGAGAAGATGGTAAGCTTTTATTATTTATTGACATTAACATCCAGGTGGTTGGCAGAGGAAGGGCTGACGTTTGTGCTCATTTTAGGTCAGGGGGTGGGGGGGGGGGGGGGGGGGGGGTGTCGGCAGGTTAGACTACCGGTACTGATACTGTAAACATGACAACACTACACCTAAGGCAGCCACATGCATCATCGTATGGTATACTAAGAAATGCGTCATCTCTCTCTGTTTCTCTCTCTCTCCCTGCTCCTTCCCGCCCTATTCCCCCCCCCCCCCCTGGCCAGGGCGTGCGTGGGGGCCAGGGACCCCTACTGTGGCTGGGACATAGTGCTGAAGAAGTGCACCACCCTGGAGGAGAGCCTGAGCATGAGCCAGTGGGGAGCAGAGCATAACAAAGTGTCCGTGAGTACTGTCACCCCCTCCCTGATCCACACAAAAATACAGGTGTGACAGTACGTCAATCAATCTCCCCACTCTGTTTGATCACCAGCACAACCTGTCCTTACAGTTTATTCCCTCGTCTTAGTTTGTGGAGTTTAGCGAGGGGCTAGGTTTCAAGGCTAAATCAAACAGTAACTGTTTTGTTTCTGACAGAGAGCCTTTCTGGGTCAGTGGCCAGTAGCAGTGTTAAAAGTGTTGAAAAGTTGCCATATCTTTTTTATGCGGTTTCATGTTCAACAGGTTATTTGGCAGAACTAAACACCCCCCGGCATCTGTCACTGTACCCGAAAAACACAAGCATACACACACACACACACACACAAATATGTCACAATGCAGCGATAACAATGACTCATGCATCTTATGAAGCTCACTATCCACCTAAGTGGTAGTTGTTTGGGATCAGAGTGCTGTTGGATGACATCACTGTAAACACAAGGCTTGTTAAAGAGTTCTTGCTTGTTATGTACTCTTTCTCCTGGTTGTTTGCTACTGCATGGTGCAAAATAGGGCAAATTGTATTTTATCTGAGCTTCATCCAGTCTGGTTATAATCGTTGTGGAATGAGAATACATCTATTTTACAATAACAACCTGAAAGCTAACAGGACAATGTTGCCAGAGAAGCAACACTGAATCAATTCTTCACGACGGTTCTTTGCCCTTGACTACTAAACAGTCTGATGTCTGACTGTGCAGGCCCATTCAGGTCGGAGTGGAACACTCGAAAGGTCAAAGTCATCGGTGGTTGTGTTAGGTTGTTACGGGTCCATCACACAGTTGTGACTCCTTTTCTGAGGTCAGAGAGAAGGTAAAGTCTGTTGTTTTCAGAATGGTTAAGGTCCAGGTTGAAAGTGTTAGGCATGTTATATACTCCGCCTAATGTGTGGGTGGACACAAGATGCCATCTGGTACTTGCAAATGAAAATAAGCAAAGAAGGAAAGTTTTGGTTTTTTAAAGTGTATTTAAGGTGAAACTGAACCGCCTTATTCACAGTATGTTTTTGTTAAGACTTCCACCAAGGTGATATGGATCTTAGCTCCTAAATATATTTTTGCTGAGGATTCTAATGATAAAAAATTGTCTGTGTGTAGCTTTCAGTCTCACCGTCTTCCATTTAGGAAATCCATGTGCTTGAACAATAGAGGAGTCTGCTGTTAGATAAAAAGCAGCCTGTGAAATGAAGACTGATTGTTGAGATGTCACTTTTCATCTGACAAAATGTCTGCTTTATCTACAACGTCTCTGTCAGAAACATTGTCCCCCTGTTTGTCTGTCTCTCTATACCATCATGTAATTAACTCGTATTATTCTCCATCTCATTTTGAATGAAAGGAAATATGAAAGCAAAGTGAAAGAGTTTTTTTAAGCCTGTGTTTCTTTTCTTCTGTTACCTTGGCACTGCATTCATAAGAACATTGGTCCCTTGGCAAAGTTCTTCAATTTGAATATGTGACAAGGTTTAATTATCTATGAGAGCGGGCCAGTTTAGAGGGCGAGTTTATTTGTACTCCCTTCGAATCAGTAACAGAGTTTTCCTCTTTTGTTGATAAAATGCTTCTTGCATTTTGAAATTACCCTGAAATATAACTGTTCGGTGAGTCAGATCACCTCCAGTTTGGAATTTCACGCTATTGCTTTTTCATATTAGTCTGTCTGGACATCAGAGGTAATGTATTTCTTCCATGAAACAGAACCCATTTTCAGTTTTGTTAGAGATTTTAGTAGATATTCACTTCTTGTTTATTTATGCTTATGGATAGCTTAGGCTTTTATCATCTTTTGCATTCTTATAATGCAAATAGAGGGACGTTGTCCAGTTTTTTTTTCAACCACACTCTGTCTCTTTATATCCTGCATTATTTTTAAAGTTATCTTTTTTGAATATTGATGACATCACCATACTTTTTTTGTTAAATCACTTCCTGTTTGCGTCCAGTTCTGAGCTCGTCTTCCTGTGTTATCACCAGGTGCGTAACGTGACTGTGGATGGAGGCTTTGGAGTCTGGTCAGGCTGGGGGACTTGTAGCCATAACGACGGGGGAAGTGCTGGGTCATGTTTGTGCCGAACGCGAGCCTGCGACAGCCCTGCCCCCCAGTGTGGAGGTCAGCAGTGTCATGGCATCAGCGTTGAGGTCGCCAACTGCTCCAGGTACCCATCCATCTATCCATCCATCCATCCATCACCTTCTAGGCTGTAACCATGGTAACCCTGTGATGTGTGTTTCCATAGAAACGGGGCATGGACCCCCTGGACCTCCTGGTCTCCCTGCAGCACCAGCTGTGGGATTGGGTTCCAGGTCCGCCAGCGCTCCTGCAGCAACCCAACCCCTCGCCACGGGGGACGGGTGTGTGTGGGGCAGAACCGGGAGGAGAGGTAGGCCCATACATGGACGCACACATCAAGACACGCTTGCTACACAACATTAGCATTAGCCTAAAACTCTGAGGGGAAATGAAAAAAAACTTCAAAAACATCTAACCACAGCCACAAGGACAAACTGGACACAGACACACATGCATCCGTGCAAACACACGCATGCAAAGGTCACACACACTCGCATTCTCACAGTGTCACTGCAGTCCATTTAAAACTTTGGGAGTTGGGAAATATTATATATCATATATGTCTTCTAAATTGCTCCAGTACAACCACACACCTCCCCATTAAGAACAAGTTGGGAGCCCGGGCTCAGTAATTATCTGGCTTTAACACATAGACCAGCCAGCATTTTGAAGCTTTGCAGCTTTAGCAGGAATAATCACCTCTAAAAGATGTTTGTATGGTTCCCAAGCAACATCAAAAGCCCTCAAGAAATTTGGTTTTGTGAAAGGAAAGTGAAATGAGAATAAGAATGCCACATGAAAAGCTCAGGTAAAGGAAGGTCAGCATCTGTTAGAAGTGTTTTCATCTTACCAAGTTCACTTTTCTGCAAAGTTGTTCTGTGAGAGTCCTTCATGTCTATGACTCGACTGCAGCTTTTAAAACTTCCGTGGCGAGAGATCTTAACAAAGCTGGACATTCTTTATCTGCGTCTCGGATGTGTCTTGGTTACACAGACGTCATGCTGTCATCGCTTTCATTCACGCCCTGTGGTCGGTGATGGAGGGAGAGAGACAGAGTGCGTGGGATGGAATGAAAGGTAGGGAGGTATAGATATATGCTAAGATGGCAAGCATGGAGGATGGACAGAAAGAGATACGGCTAACTGGCTTATCCGTGGGTTTCCGTGGTAACGGAGCCGACCTGTTCGATTTTAGGGTTTAAATCTAACTTTGCTGTCTCTCTCTGACTTTCTCTCTCTCTCTCTCGCTCTCTCTCTCTCTCTCTCTCTCTCTCTCTTTCACGGTCTCTTTCTTTCTCTCACTGTAGCTCTCTCTCACTGTCTGTTTCTCTCTCTGTGTCAGCCCTCTCTCATTCCCTCTACCCCCTTCCCCCTTTTTTTTCAAACCTTTCACTCGTTACAGGAGTCCAGATGACCCTAGCAGGTCTGAGCAGGCCTGCAACAGAATCTCTCTTTCTCTCCAGCTCCTCTTCCACACTCTCTCACCCTTCATGTATTCAGCTCCCCACACACCTCTGGCAGGCCCTGTGGCTGAGCACAGAGCTGTGTTGAGGCTGCCAAGGGATGGGGTTGGTTGGTTGGCAGGGTTTTTGTAAGGGAGGTTCTACGCCAACTGCACCATTGTAAACACAGTCTATATTAGGGTACAAGTGTGCTTGTGTAATCTGTTCCGTTTGCACATCCCCGAATTTCTGAGCATGCATCTACTGTACAGGCTTTGATGCTCAATAAAAAGGCCTGGCATTTCTAGTAAGGTTTAGGAGAAGAAATGTTTCCTTTTAATGTAGGGAGTGTCCCTTTAATGCCTGGAGATGGCCCCTGCTCCTGTCCTCCAGCACGCTTCACACTTTGTTCTGGCATCCTCTCTCCCTGCCTGCGGTGCTGATGCCAGATGGCTGTGGTTACAGCTATGGAGAGGCCTCACACACACACACACATATTCATTCCAAGGCCAACAAGTCCAGTACTTTTCACACCTAACTTTTTTGAGTGCTTGGCTGGAAGTACTTCAGAAGTCTGGCCTCCATTGTTTCGCTGGAGGGAAAAAAGTTCAATGTTGATCAACCAGGCAATGCTTAGAAGCTGAATATCCGTCCGGCAAACGCACGGCTTACATTTATGTTCCCCATGTACAGCGTTCTCCAGAGCACATTAACACTGTGGACCCTTGCTTAGTCAGCCTATAGGAAGTAATTAGCAGCATTTTGCTTTTGATATTCAGCCCAGGCTTGTGAGAGTGTGGGGTGGGGGTAGTACTGTAGAGCGACGGTGCATTAAACAAAGGCTAATCTCATCTGGACCAAAGCAATTTGCATGCATGGATTGACAACACGTTTAGCCTGGCTGTAAATCTCTTTACTATGGATCTGTACAGGTTGGCTCCCCACTCTGGCACAGTGGGGGGGATGCAAAATGTCAGTCAGTCTATGTGGCTTTCTCATTCCCCCCCCTTTCTCTCTCTCTCTCTCTCTCTCTCTCTCTCTCTCTCTCTCTCTCTCTCTCTCTCTCTCTCTCTCTCTCTCTCTCTCTCTCTCTCTCTCTCTCTCTCTCTCTCTCTCTCTCTCTCTCTCTCTCTCTCTCTCTCTCTCTCCCCTCTCTTTCTCTCCCCCCTCTCTTTCTCTCTCTCTAAGGAATATCCATCATATCCCATTACCACCTCTCTCCTTTCCTCCCTTCATCGACCCCTCTGTCCCCCTCCATCAACCCTTCCTCCCTCCCCTCTCCCTCCATCGCCCCCCCCCTTCCCTCATCGCCTGACAAAGCACAGGCGATGTAATGCATAAGGACTCAAAAATGCACCACAGTTATATTTCTCAAGTTACTGATATGCTTCGAACAATAACACAAAAATATGTTATAAATGGTCCCTTATCCCTGCCAAGTTTCAGAGAATATGGAGGAGACCATCTTTATATATCGGACTCAACAAAGGACCGCTCTGCTTTTTCTTTCCACAAAAGGCAGTTTTTATATCTCAAAAACAACAGAAAAACCCCATAGCAGTTGGGGCCGAGGTACTTTTATCATGTGTAAAAGCTGTAAATAAATGATAGTCTCCAATAAGACTGTCTATAGAATATTGCTTTGGATAATAAGCTCTGAGTAATTAACCAATGGTGCCATGCAGTAATCCTGTCTTGTAAATGATCTCATTAAAGATGATAAATGTGACCGCATGGCTGCTTCATAGACTGTGTCATTAAGATACGTAAAGTGCACACACACACACACACACACACACACACAGACTCATTAAGATCTGAGATGAAGTTGTCATAGATGGGATTTCCATGCCCGCCCATGCCCACGTTGTCCCTTGTGTTGTGATTCCATCAATAAGTCTTCTTTCATGATGTGTCATGCCTGCTGACAGATGCATAAAAGAGATGTATCTGCTGTGTAAATGTCTGCATAAACGGGCAGCTCCCCCCCAAACTTTCATCTCTGTGAATGAGATTCCCTACAGCCTTTCTCCTGGCATGATCCCAACTTCTTTGATGCTATTTCAGGCCGATGCCAAAGATCCAAATATGATAAGTCCTGGGAAGCCTTGGGGTATACATTTAGGCCTGTCTGTATCTCAAGTCCAAGAAGCCACTCATTTACTGCAGACCAGTAAGAAACTAGACGGAGATGGTGCAGCGAGTGCTCCGCTAATTTAATATTTCCCCTTCAAAAGACACACACACAGACACACCCACACACATTCTCCCTCTATCTCATCTCGTTCTGTCTCCTTCTTTCGCACAGTCAAATACTCGCACAGCCTCTCTTTCTCTCTGTCTCCTCACACACGGATACACACTCACGCTCTGCGTTCCGTGTCTTTCCCAGGTACTGTAACGAACACCTGCCCTGTCCCCCTCATGTTTACTGGTCAGCCTGGTCGTCATGGGAACGCTGCACCGTGCCCTGTGGAGGTGGCATCCAATCACGACACAGGACCTGTGAGAACGGCAACGAGTGTCACGGGTGTGGCCAGGTAGGACGTTCGAGTAACAAGATGCCATGGACATCCTCTCTCTCCCCATCTCTCTTCCTCTCTCCCTTCCTCTCACTACACCCTCCTCTATCTCTCTCTCTTTCTCCATTTCCCTCCTTCTCTCTCTTCCCCCTCTTTCTCTACACCTCTGTCTCCTCCCCCTCTCTCCTTCCCTCTTTCACTATAACCCCCCCCCCCCTCCCTCCAGTTAATTTACAGCATGTTGGCCTTTTTAGGTCCTGAGTCTAAAATACTGCCGTGAATGCCAGAGGGCTGTTCCACACTCTTGTCCATAATAACCTTTAGCAGTCAGATCCATTACTGAGGCCTATCTATGTCCACAAGTACAGTCATCCTTCCATGTATGAATGTACAGGACACTTTGATGACGTGAGGATGGAATGTGAGTCACGCGGAAATGATGGTTGTGATTATGTCGTTCTCCCTCTATTTTCAACCACACATGCCTGTCCGCAACTCTGGTGTATAAAAGGAAAGAGCTTGATGTCTTCCAGGAAACGAATTATGGGATGTAAGTCAGGGAGTATCCGTGTACAGAATGTATTTTCTTAATTTACATTTAGTCATTTAGCAGACGCTCTTAATCGAAGTTTGTGTGAGTGTGTGTGTGTGTCCCTGTGTCGGTAGCTGTAGTTGTCATGCCCTTCAGCCACCCACATCCAAGCCTCAGCAGCCTCACCGCACCTGAGTGAACTAGATCTGCAGTAGCAGTTCAATGGAAGAGACTGTCAACCCACTGTGAGGGCAGGACACATGACAAGATGACCAACCTGGTTAGAAGCTCCCCGAGTCACTGAGAGAGTGGACCTACCTCACAGTAGCAGCCACACAGCGGGTCTGAGTCATCTGCTCACTGGGCCGTCCTGGGCCCTGTTCTGAGAGGGAACCCAGTGCTCTAGTCTGGATATGAAAGGGATCTTCAAGAGCTCTTTAGACTCCATAGCTATAGTGGAAGCCAGCCTTTCCCTGTGTGTGTGTGTGTGTGTGTGTGTGTGTGTGTGTGTGTGTGTGTGTGTGTGTGTGTGTGTGTGTGTGTGTGTGTGTGTGTGTGTGTGTGTGTGTGTGTTAGGTAAAGCACTCTCTTGGAGCTCCCTTTGGATAAAAGTGTCTGCTAAATGAATAAATGTAAATGTATCCCCTAGGTGTATTCCCAGTGTGGGGTCAGGGGGTAGTGGGTTATAGCACTGGGTAAGGCACTGTGCTGTAGGGGACTATTTTTATCAGCATTGGGGTGAAGTGCTACCCAGAGGAGATTACAGACAAGGAAGTAACAAATTAGAGGGGTAAGAGGTCAATTACACCACTCTCTCTTTCTCTTGCTCTCTCTCCCTCTCTCTCCCCTTGTCTGCATTATTTTCTTCTCATCTTAAACCTTTATCTTTCTTTCTCATCCGTTTCCCAATCCCCACCCCCTCCCGCACAAACCAGCATTTACCAGGGGCGCACACACCGCCCCTGGTAAATTGGATCCTGCAACCTTTTCATTGACTCTTAATCTTTCAGCAGCACAACAAAAGGATAATCACAGATTTCTCGCAGCCAGCTGTGTTGTGAATGTGTCTTTACCGAGACACCAGACACCCCTGCTCCCAGAGCTGTCACCTGAGGCCTTCTGGAAGAACAACTCAGTTAACTAGTGTCACTGCGACATCTGAACCCTAATCACAGAAGCATTTATTTTAGTTCTTCAGGAACTCGAACACAGTTCTTTTAACATTGCTACTACAAATTGCCATTGAGTTGTAGTAGGAGTGTATTTAATATGCGACTTTCTCAGCTGCAGTAAGTTGGACGTCTCATGTCCTAGTTTTCTCATGCTATTCGCATCTATTTCGAGAAAAGTTGTGGAAACATGTCAGGTATTGTGGCATTTGTACTCACCACCACAGAGAAGGGCTGTGGATGATGAGAATATCTATCACCTTTATTCTGGCGAAGCCTAGAAAGTCTTACCGGTGATTGAGTGCGGTTTTATGAGCCATCTGTCAGTGTTTTCTCACCCGGATAGAGCCATGTTTAATTAAGACAGACAGGGGCACAAGTGTCATCAGCTCACGTAAAGTACACACGCACACATACATTTGTACTCAGCACCCCAGTGCCTCCCGGATTCCATTTGCCCCCCTGTGGGGCCAATTGAACACAAACGTGTGTGTGTATGTTTGTGTAATGCCTCTCTCCTTGCGTGTGTGTGTGTGTGTGTGTGTGTGTGCGTCTGTGTCTTATGTAGGCACCTCGCTGTGTATCTCCCTCTGTCTTAGCGTGTTTTCACCCTAGTCTTTGTCTGCTAGAATTGATATTGCTCTGACCACCTGTGGTCTATCACCGGCATTAGTCAGACAGTAATCGACAGCGCAGCGCAAGCATCTGTTAGCTGCTTCGGAGACTTAATTCTCTCCAAGAAGAGATTTCACTAGAAACTGCAAGAGTCTGGCTTCATTAAGATGGCTACGTCCTCATCCCTCTCCCTCTCTGGGAAATGTGTTCACACAGAACCTGTTGTCAAGCCTCCATGGTGCTAGTCTCCAACTCTGTTTACCTATTTCCTGAATGGACTTCCGTTTGCAAGGCATGATTATTTCAGCAGTGGCTTAGTTGGCTAATCCATTCCAGTCAATAATAATAATAATTATAGTGACATCAATAGCAGTAACTTTCTTTGTGTTTAGCTTTGCATATATTTCACTCACTAAAGCATTTGTCTAAAGCTTAGTGGAGCGAGGGGGTGGGATGGCGGAGGTAATTGTGTCAAGTCTGTGATCAAGCAGGTCTTATCTATCTGGAGCATGTGTGGTCTATTTCTATGATGCATCATTTGGCTAATTCTTTTAGCTGTTTATGCCTGTTATTCAGTTCATCCTTTGTAGCTTGTTGGTGTCTAAGCCAAATCTTGGGACTGTTGTCTTTGTTTGTCTCTTGTCTTGTCATACGTTACAAGTGTGTGTTGAGGTCAAGTGTGTGTCGTGGTTTGGCTCCGTACTAGACTTCGTTTTTGTGGTTGACATAGTCAGCTGTGAACGGATCCTAATAACTTGAGTGCTCTTTTCTTCTAGAAACTTCAATAATACAACAACATTGGATGATGTTGTTTGAGAGAACCCACATGTGTGTGCATTTGTGCAGCCTAAGTGGTGTGTGTGTGTGTGTGTTTGAGTCTCCGGAGGCGCAGTGAGATCTCCAGTACAGGCTGACAGCAGGCCCCATTACAGGGGCAGAGAGGCTGAGTGGGCTGGAGAGAGAGGCGGCCATGGGCCTTGCCTTGACAGAGTGTGGCTGGGCACACGCTGCTAATTGAACTGATTTGTCATGGAGTCCCATAGTGCATTAGGCTCCTGTCTCCGTCGACTCAGCTAAGATAGATGGAGAGCTTTGGGATTAGTGCTTGGCCGCGCACACACACACTCATAATTACAGAGACGCACACTTAGACTAGCCCGCTTGCGCTTACAAAGAGTGTGTTTGATGATATGCACACATGTCAAACACACACACACACATCCCTCACAGTTCTTTCAGCTACACAAGGACACATATTGATCAACAACACAAATACATACAATACAAAATACAAAAACTTAATTTCTACACACATAGTGTACAACCTTGTGCTGTTCTTTGAACAGGAAGGGAAAGATTTAATTTAGTAAAATTTATTAATTAACACTAATGTATCCCTCTGACATTGCACATTGAAAGCTTTTTATCACTGCAGCATTTGATAACTCAATTACAGGAATACTGGAGAATACAAAACACACACATACACAAGCACACTCACATCCACACACATCTAGCGACCCTTGAAGTATATTAACAGCTGACTGAGTCTAGTGATGTAGTAATGCTCCAGAGACAAACCCTGTTTATTTGGTTTCTGTGCCAGCCTGTGACCCCCTCCACACACACACAATCATTAAAAAAAACGTAAGGTTTAGTGTCATAGTTTAGGTGATCTTTTCTTAAGGTATTATATAACACTCCCTAGACAAGCACCCCTCCAATCCTGTACTGCTCCCCTCACCCCCTGCCTGCACCCCTCTCACCCCCCACCGCACCCCTCTCACCCCCCGCCTGCACCCCTCTCACCCCCCACCCGCACCCCTCTCACCCCCTGCCTGCACCCCTCTCACCCCCCACCCGCACCCCTCTCACCCCCCACCCGCACCCCTCTCACCCCCCGCCTGCACCCCTCTCACCCCCCGCCTGCACCCCTCTCACCCCCGCCAGCACCCCTCTCACCCCCCACCTGCACTCCTCTCACCCCCCACCTGCACTCCTCTCACCCCCCACCTGCACCCCTCTCAACCTTCCGCCTGCACCCCCCCAAGCCCCATTCCACCCCCCTCATGTCCCTCTCCCACCACCCCTGCACCCTGCCTGCCCCTCCAAACCCCCTGCTGCACCCCCCCACCCTCCCGACCCCCCCCCCCCCCCCCCCCCAGACTGAGACACTCGAAAAAATAAACAGCGTCGTCTGACACTGTTTAAAACACTCCTTCGTGGAAACCTGGCCTGTGTAGATCCCCAACTCTGTGTGTTGAGGCAGTCAGGTTTGTACTGTACCAAACAGCACATTCTCCAGCCCAGACGCTGAGCCAGGAACACATTACTTTGCTCCCCTTCTATGGGCAGCTGCCTAATCGAGGTGTTGTGTGTAAACAAGGTTCTCAGCAGAAATGCTTCTCCGTCGTTCGTAATGCATATGGATGGGAACGGCAGGGTGGCGGCGTCGCATCCAGGGCCTAATTGAATCCAATTTTGAGTTCCACATGCTACTTGTCACGTCTGGCTGCGTTCTGCTGCCGTTTCACTTTCACTTAATTTTCCTCGAATGGAGACGTGGCGGTCCTCTGTCGCTGGGCTGGAGACGAGGAGACGAGGCGATGATGCCTGTTTTTCATCACTAATGTTGCAATTAGCTTGTCGCGCTCTGGAACATTTTTACGTAGACAAACTCTGTCACAGGGGTGCATCAACGTTGATTTTGAATCTTTCCATCTCTCTGTTCAGACCTTTACAAGTGATCTGGGTACTAATCCAAGCAATGATTATGGATATTAACATTTCCAGTTTGTACCAGTTTTATTGATTTTTTACCTTCTGGCCTGTGGTCCATTTCTAAAGCATTATTCACATTGTGTTGTCAAAAGTGAGATCTCCAAAGTTTACTTTGTTCTATTCTAAGTGCCTCACTTACTAGCATGTACAGTATGAATAGGACTTGCCTGCATAGGCAGCTTCCTTTTAAACAGTAGATTTGCCATTGGAGACACTGTGAGGCTGAGGTTTAAACCTTGCAATGATCTCCTCTGCCCTGTGCATAAACACTCCTGTGCAGAAACACTCCTGTGCAGAAACACTCCAGTGCAGAAACACTCCTCTGCAGAAACACTCCTGTGAGGAGAGGAAACTCTTACTAGACACTCATTAAACATTGACGGTGTTTGGCCACGGCTCGGCCACATCAAACAGCCCTTCCCGTTCACAGACGCGCTCTGTGTGTTGATTTCATCATTGTGGCGTGGGGGTGTGGAGGAAGTCCTGTTGGTTGGCATCCTTTTTTTGGACTGGGCCAGTCGCTCCTCCATCGCGTAGCGGCGTTAAATATTAACGCCGCGGAATGCTCAGCAAGCGACGCGTGAGTTGGGGGGGTAGGGTGAGACGGACTAGGACGACACCCTCATTCATCATCGCTGTAACTCAATCTGAATCTGTCCAGTGTCTTTAACCTTGGCCACCTGCTTCTGGCAAACAAGTGAGTAGAAGGGGAGAGAGATAAGAGGGGGGGGGGTGGGGGGTAAAATACACCGACTAAAAGACAGCGATGGGTTGACTTTAAGCCTACAGCTTAAACTCCCCTGTCCTAAGCCCGAGGGCGTGTGACAAGCTGACGGATGCCGAATGAACAAAAGGAATTTTTATCTTATTTCGTCAAGGTCTGGCAGTCCCTCAAGGCCTACTCAGCATGAATAACTAAGAGGAGTGAGAATGGAGTTTGTATCACCTTCCCTCCTCAATTACAGTGTCATATACCCCTGTTCACATCGCTATTTTGTCTCCTCTCTGTTTGTTTGGCTTGTCATAAGCTGCAGCTAGAGTGAGCAGCCTGCTTGTTAGACACGGTGAAGTATATATTTAACTCTGGCTCTCTCAGTCCAAGACGAGAGATAGCACAAGAGAAGAGAGGCGTTATTTTAAGGGAGGCGAACAAAACGGCTAATTGAAATGCTAACACATGAGCCAACCAGACGGGGTGAGAGAGGTACTTAACGCCCGTGGCTTGTTTCTCAACGTCTAACACCCATACAATAGCAAGGTGTCAAACTGAAATATCACTGTGAGTTATGCATCCCCACTGTTGCGTGTTGTCTGCATATCACACCATCCCTCTTTCTCCCTCATCCACGCTCTGACCTCATCCACCCTCCGCCCCTCTCTTTTGCTTCCCCCCTCTTATCATCGGTCTTGCCGTGCACGTCCTCACACCCTTCTTCCCCTCCTCCTCGGTCTCCATCCATCCATCCTTCGCCTCTTCCCTCTCCTCCCTCAGTTCAAATTCTAACTTGATCAATGACCTTTCTTGCCTGGCTTATTTGCCTCATGTCCGGTTCAGCGTGTGACCTAATAGGAATGTTCCCTGTTTGATGGGTTCCATTCGCCTGGCCGGCAGGAGGGATGGGACAGGGGGGGGGAGGAAGCGGGAGGAAGAGAGGAATTATTACCTCGTATTGAGGTAATACGGGGTAATACAACAATAAACAATTGAGTGATCAGATTTACTGAAGACTTTTATTGTGTGGACTGCTTGTATGGACTGCTTGTTCAAACTGATATGGAAATATAAATGTAGCTGGTAGTGGCTCCTTTTAACCCACACTCCCAACAACAGAGACAGCTCTTCACTGAGGGTAAAACCCAGTTCTAGTGGGTGGTCTCTTAATATATCCCTCAGGCTAAGTTGTAGCTAGCTGTTGAGTGGTTGCGTTTGCTAAGTGGCTGTTGTAATCACCCTTTGTGTTCCTGTGTGTCTGCAGGAGTACCAGTCCTGTAACACCCTCCCATGCCCCGACCTGAAGAAGACCACGCCCTGGACCCCCTGGACGCCCGTCAACATCTCCGACAATGGCGGCCACTACGAGCAGCGCTTCCGCTACACGTGCAAGGCCCGCGTGCCCGACCCCGCCCTCCTGGAGGTGGGCCGTCAGAGGATCGAGATGCGCTACTGTTCCAGCGACGGCTCCACTGGCTGCTCCACGGATGGTAAGGAGCGGGCCTGTCAGATCCTTCCCCCTGCGTCTTTCGCTGACGAGCGTTTCGCTTCTCCGTTTTTCTTGTCTCTGTTTTGTATCTCTCTCTCTCTCCCCGCCTTTTCTATCCCCGCAGGCTCTTTTGTCAGTCCGCAAATTCCCTTAAATTGAATCTCTCTCTCTCCTCTGTCATGCTTCTCTTTCTCTTTTTCTTTCTCAATCCTCCTCACACTCTGTCCACATCAAGTGCTCCAATCGCCTGGAGATCCTCCCAGTAGCACCACTTAAGAGCCACAGAAAGCAGCTTATTTTGTGTCAATTTGACACGTCTGACCTACAGAACGACACCTAGGTGGTTCTTGCTCCGAGATCCCTGTTCCCTGTCCCTCCGGCCTCATGTACTGTGCCCCATACGTCCACCAGAACCAGACATGGCCCCTATACAGGCTGCTAACAGTCAAACAAACAGGCCACTAATTGACATGTTGTTGAGTGGGAGGTGCTGGTGAGGGGAGTGAGGGGGGTGGCAGAGGAGGAGGTGATAAAATGGTTGTGGATACAGATGTAGCCGTTAAATATGTTTATTGAGTCGCTTGCAGGTCGAGATAGAGACAGTTTCGTGTTACGACGCATTAGCGTGCTCTGCCAATCCTTTGAGGGTGTAGTATCTCTGGGTGGGCCTCCACAGCTCAGCACGTGCCAAGCTAAGAGCTAGAAGAGGGCTTCTCTCTCTGGTCTCTCTCAACTTTCTTTCTCTCTTTACTTTTGCTCTCTCCTGTTCGGTCACTCTCTGCTTGTTTGGTTTCTCTCTCTCGGTTCTTTGTACTGACACATGACAAACACTGAAGCTTTGTTCCTCTTACCTCACGGTCCTATCAGAGATGAGGCAGCCAATACCCCTTTACCGAAGACTTGTTAATAGAGAAGCCTATCTCTTTGATTTGTGGGAGGTGGTATCAGAAACAAAGTGTTTCATTTGGAACTGCCACCCTGAAGTGAGACTAGCTGCTGTTACGTGTTAATTAAATAGTTTCAAAGGGACCAAACATGCTGTCACGCTGTTGTAAAGAAAGGTCTCTGTTGTGGAGAAGTGATGTAAAAACAGCAGATGGTAAAGTTGTGTTGGTTGGCTTGTTAACTGCTAACTGTGTTCCTGCTGTATTTCTGCTCTAAAGCCGGCCTCAAACATGGTCAAACTTCACCCTTTCCCTCCTCCACCAGTGCTGAGAGTTTAAGCTTCTTAGTTTAAGACCTTAAAGACACTGCACTAGTAAAAGTGACAGAGAGAGGCTGGTGTCATGTGGCTGTCTCCAGGGATAACCCCTGTCCTCTGCAGGCTGTGCATCACAGTCCTGGAGAGAGAGGCAGGGATGCGAGGAGTGGAGTATCATAACAGGCAGAGAGGATCTGCGTCTTTGTATCTATCGTTAGCACTCAGGCTGTCCAAAGAGTGGTGGGTGTGTGTGTGTGTGTGTGTGTGTGTGTGTGTCAGCCCCAGCCCCCCGATCACCAGCAGCCAACCCAGTGATAGATGCCTTCACAGGCCATGCACAGGGACAGCAGTTAACTTATATCAAACCAAGAGGCTATTCCAAGATAATTACCACCTCTCTGAAGGTGTGTATTGATGTCCACGATCGGGGGAAAAGTCCTGGATATCTTCCTGAGATGATGAGCGCCCAGAAGGAATGGTCTGTCACCTGATGAAGATTTAGAGTTAGTATCAGGCTGCTCACCATCGATCCAGCCCCCCCCCCCCCCCTCCAAACCCGCCTCCTCCAGAAGAAGGCAGTAAAGCAGGGCAGCACATTGTGTGTGTGTGTACCTGTGCATTTTTGTGCATCCACACATTTTGTGTGCCCACGAGCGTGTGTTTGTGGGTGAGCTTGTGCATGCGTGTGTTGTGTGTGTGTGTGTGTGTGTCTGTATCCCAGCAGTGACTATGATCAGAACGGTAAACCATACGGCAAGATTGTGTGTCACTGGAGATGGCAGATAGACACAGTGCTTTACACTTCCACAAAACAACTAATAAACTACGACACTCCTCACCGTCTGCGAGCCAGACAACGACATCTATAAACACGGACTGCGTGTTTCTGCATGTTTACACAAGGTAAGACGCTCCTAAGGCACATTTAAAAGGCCCTTTTCGAAAACAGACTCGGTTCCTTAACAGTCCTTGATATCCGAAAGTATATTTTGGCAGCCTCTTGAGGAGTTGTCCTCCTCTGTTGCAGACTGTCAACAGACCGGTAGCTGGTCCCCAAGTCTCCAGGTATGGTTGACAGTTTCATGATTTTCAATTCCCTTCTCGAGGTAGATCCTTCCCGCCGGTGGACGTGATTGACAACGTGAGAGGCGGCGTGGATTCGTCAGTCTCTGGGTAGCTATTTATCTGTATTCGCTGAAATAAATCATGCAGATATGATTTATCTGAGCAGTGAGGTGGAGCCGTCTTGGACATACGGAGCCGCTTCGTTCCAGTGATCCAAGTTTAATGGCGGTGATTAGCTAACGACTAAGGACCCGAAGTGATTAAGAGATGTATCTTGTTTTTAATACATATGATTGTTCTTGTCATCTTTTCGCCGCTCGCATCTCTCTTTCCAGAAACACTTAATTTTTCAACATCGTTTCACCTTGCTGTGGACACGGACAGATCTAGGTCTAGCTCTTCCTCCTTTTGTCTGTGTGTAGGCCTACGCTTCGATTTGAGGAAGAAAAATGCTGAGAACTTTCTTTCCTCCGACGTTCAATGAAAGATATCTCCTTTCCCATAGTATGCCCACATGACACATTGCCTTCATTACATGTTTTATAGAACAGATAGGTAATAATGTTGTTGGAGCAATGCAGTGTGTGAAATGCACTGGACACGGTAACGCCCAGTAAAATCTCAGCCCAGGAGGAAAATGAGAAAAGGGTGCAGGAGCTGGTTTTTATGATTTGGAATGACGCCAGTCTGTCTAAATGGAGGATTGAAAGGCATCTAAACTTGAGGTTTATTTGACTACACATTAAACAGAAAGAGATGAGGATGGAGGGAGAAAGTGTTTACTGATGTCATTGCTTGAAAAGTACACCATTTTGTACGTGTTGATTAGAATGGTTTCTACTTTCCTGTCCTCTGTTCCAATGGCAATGTTAGAGGAAAGAGCGAGAGAAATCCGATATATAGTGTGAGGATAGTGTGAGTGTGTAGTCCTTTTTTGAGAGTTATGGCTCCATTTCTCTTAAAAGAGCCAGTGAAATGTCAGGTTGGGTGATGTGTTTCATCTCAGATAAACTCTGTGCAAGGCCAGGCCCTCTTATAGACCATGCATTATATTCCTCTAACCGAGCACACATCACTAGCCGACAACCCACCGCTCATATGAACCTGAGCCACGTGTCTGATGAATGAGAACATAACTGTATCCTTGTCCCTTTCACTCTCTCTCTCTCTCTCTCTCTCTCTCTCTCTCTCTCTCTCTCTCTCTCTCTCTCTCTCTCTCTCTCTCTCTCTCTCTCTCTCTCTCTCTCTCTCTCTCTCTCTCTCTCTCTCTCTCTCTCTCTGTCATTCTCTGTCTCCATCACTATCTCTCTCTACCACTCTCTTTCTCCCTCTTCCTCCCTCTCTCTCTCTTCCCCCCCCCCCTGGTGATTAATACCTGTCTATGTAAGACCTTGTCCACATCTGCGGTCCTGCTCATGATGGTTGTCAGTAGATGATGTACATGGTGTAAACACAGATCAGCGGGATTCTAACAAAACAAAACGGTTTCAGAACAGGAAGAGGCTTCACCTCAGTCAACCTAACCCTCCCCAGAGGAAGCTTCTTTTCTTAATCACCACCCCCTCAGGGCGTTGCTGCGTGTGCATGTCCATGTGCGTGTGTGTTTACGGATGCATGTGTGTGTGTTCTGTGTGGGATTTTTAATTGCCCTTGCTCTAGCTTTTAATAAGCGGGTCCCTGGAGCTGGAGTCTTGACAGGTTTGATGACAGCTCCGGGAATAGGCCCTCTGTCACAGCCCTGCTCCCTAATCCAGCAGAGCTACTCCGTCTCTGGATTATATATGGATTTACACACACGCACACAATCACACACAGACATACTACAAACACGTCACACAGACACAAACACACACACCTCATGCAGACATGTGCTCACACACACAAACTATTTCACCAAACTAACACTCCTGATTGGCTCCTCTGATGGGAGACATCAGTTACCCTGATCTGTTTATCTCTGGGGGTGGGGGGACTTGTCAGAATCTAGGCTAGAGGAGAGAAACATCCCCCCCTTCCCTGTTCTGCTCTCCCTCTCTCCTCTCTTTCTGTTTTGGGACATGACATGGCAATTATTAGCCAACATTTTCTCTCTCTCTCTCTCTCTCTCTCTCTCTCTCTCTCTCTCTCTCTCTCTCTCTCTCTCTCTCTCGCTCTCTCTCTCTCTCTCTCTCTCTCTCGCTCTCTCGCTCTCTCGCTCTCTCGCTCTCTCGCTCTCTCTCTCTCTCTCTCTCTCTCTCTGTTGAGGATGTTTTCTGCCTCTGTTAACACTCATTGCCTGCATCTATTTGTTCTTCCTATTTGTTGTTTACCCTGCATCTCACTTCCTATCAAAGTTCTGTTTTCCAACTTGACTATATGTACTTCAGAGCCAGTCTGTGTTCCTGCAGTACTAGCTTTTGGGATTGCATTTTTGCCCGTCTGCTCTGGCCCAGATTGTTGGTGACTGGGGTCTCCAGAGACGTCATTCAGCCCTCATTTGAAAGAGGGAACTGCTCCGTGTTGGTTTTGGCGACCACCGCGCCTTCACTGATCCTGAATGTAACCTCGGACACATACACTCAGAGTCGAGCGCATACGCACTCCCGCACACGCATATACGCTCTCTCTGTCTTGCAGACACACAAAGTTGTAAGTAGCCTACAAAACTGGGTTTCCTTCGGAGAGCAGTGGGCATGGCCCTGGGCGTGAGCGGGCCTGGATAAAGAGTACAGGTCACAGTGGCAGCCAGAGCTGTTCGTGGCACTGCCTGCTCAGAATCGATAAAGAGCGGGGGCCTCAGCGGACCTGTCAGGGGCTCTGGCAGCTCGGGGTAGGGTGAGCTGGCGTGTCGGCTCCCAAGGTCGTCGCTAGCTCAGAGGATATGCGATGAGCGAGGGAGACACGCCGTGTTTTCGCTGAGGGCTGCATACCAAGCAAACCACTGAAGGATCCGCGCTCCAGCACCCGCACTCTCAGAACAAAGAACGAGAGTTACAAGGAAAAGAGGGCAAGAAAGAAACGAACAACAAAGATTGAAATAGGCATAGTGTTGTGAGTCACACAGCATATAACAGCACAGTGGGTTGAGTGACCGAATGATCCCAAAAGTGTGTGTAGCCACATTATAAATTGAATTCAGAATTTTTTCTCCCTCAAAGAGAGTTCTGCAATCCTTTTTACCTGTAAAAGCCAGCAATCAAAAAGTCTTATTTTCACAGCTGCATTGATTAATGTTCTCTGTAATTGGAGTTTAATTGAAATGGCTGTTTCATATTTCATCAGGAGTCATCATCTAACACGTCTCTTATGAGAGAGCACAGATTAGTCGAACAGTGGTGTAGTACTTAATGATAGAGGTGTGTGTGTGCGCGCGCATGTGTTTGTGTGTGTGCGTGCGTGCGTGTAGGATGGAATCTCCTCAGCTCTCAGAAGCCCCAAATCATGATGAAGATTAAATCTTTTAGCGCCCCATGTAAAGAGCTGCTAGTTCCAGCCTGACCCCCCTCTCTCCCCGCTCTCCCTCTCCCCAGGGGAGCTTCTCCGGTCGGGCAGAGTGTCAGGCCACACGGTGAACGGAGGCTGGTCGTCCTGGAGCTCCTGGTCCCAGTGCAGCAGGGACTGCAGCCGGGGGGTCCGGAACCGCAAGCGCACCTGCACCAGCCCGGAGCCTCGCTACGGGGGGCAGGCCTGCCTGGGGCCCCCGCAGGAGTACCAGGAGTGCAACGTCACCCCCTGTCCAGGTCACACATTTACATTTATTCATTTAGCAGAATTCTTTTATTCAAAGCCACTTACAAGAAAGAGATTTACAAAAAGTGCATAGGTCAATGATCATAAACAGCGAGATAGCCCAAAAACATTGCGGGTAGCCAAAACATGAAGCATGCATTGTGAAAAGCAAATAAGTGCCAATGGGTAGAACCAGAAGAGCATGTAGTTAAACAAATTACAATTAAACAACGTGATCCTCGAAAGTGCTGGAGTGTACCTGGAGGAAAGCAAGCAACAATAATATCATCACAGCGAGTACAAGTTGTTAAATCAGTTACAAGTGCAACAAGTCCCTCAATAAGTGTCATTCTGTTCCTGAGTGACAGACACAAACACACACACACACACCCTGCAACGCAGACACCCAAGCACACACACACTCAACATTTCGCACGGTGTATATGTATTACACACCGACACTCACCTCCTTCACTTACCTCTCATGCACAGGCATCCGGTTTCAACGAGCAAGCTATTAAGAGAATTTCTGGCAGCTGTTTTCCTTAATATCTGTGGCGATATCACAGGGCGGCAACAAGAAACAAGGGAAAGAAAGCAGGAACGTCCTCTGTGAGCACAGAGCAGAGAGAGGCACAAAGGAAATCAGCCTCAGATGCACTGCGTGACGAAGGGCCCCAATTTACAGCTGGAATCTCAGGCATCATCCCCAGGGTGTCTGACTGTGTAATTACATCGTAGGGTAATTATTCTGGCAGCTATTGGGAGCCGAGCTCTGTTGTGGAGAAAGAGACACACAGAGAGGGAGAGTCAGAGAACGAGGGAGGGAGAGAGAGGCTGAGACAATGCGTTCCCTTCTCTGTTCTGTTGCTAGCGGTTGGAGGAAGCATTCTAATTAAATCAGTGTTCTGTCTGACAAGGTAAGTAATGTGCTGTCTAAATGGAAATCTGACGCTTAACTTCTTACAAAGCACACCTGATTGCCCCCCCATCAGCCCCCAAACACATAAATAGGATTATTCCATGATTTTGATTCATCCACAGGCTGTTGGTGAAGGAGTGGGTCATTTTAGTTAGCTCTTAATCTTCTGGTGTCATACGCAAGCGGCCACTGCTGCAGACCAGGGGAGGGTAAAGGTGGGATGTTTCTGCAGCCTGCTGGTTCCTGTGGTGGAGGAACTTTGAGAACTAGAACGTGGAGGTAGCTACGTACTGTATGAACAGGCTCATTGGACAAAACCTCCAGAAGCTCTTTGGACTGATGGAGGACCTTTACCTATTTTTTGCTAATGTATCTACGCTACGTTATCTATGCTATGTCGCTAGTTTAGAGTATGTTTATGTTTATTTCATTAAAGGAGAGAAAATACACATTAATTAACTTGAGCACTTGTGCCCATCATGTAAATGTGCTCGATTTATAGCCATACAGGCTCATTTTCATCTGCAGTACCCTGTGGCAGGTTAATGGCAAATAAAACATGAAAATGTACATAAGCATAGACAAATAATAAAACAATGGCATAAACTTTAGCTGCTGTAGCTACACTGACCAGGCCCTAGCTGTGTCCGCTCTGTCTCACAGTTCAGTCTCTACAGTATCTTGGAGTGACCTGCACTGGAGGGCATTTTTTCTTAATTTGCCAGATTCCATTATCGTTCACTTCCGTTTGTACAAAGGCTGGATTTGAAGAGATGAACGCAAAAGTAGCATATCATCGTCTGAGACTGTTGATGCAGACAATTGGCTTTACTCAGTCACTTGACATCTCGACTTTTCATCGAGACTTTGCATGTATGAATACTTATGAATGGTGATGCAGCCTAAATTAGAACTTGCCAAGAGAGATGTGGTGGGGTTATTTTGACGCCGGTTTTAGTTCTCTGAAAAGTAATCCATCTGCTGTGTGAGGCACTGCTTTTAAATTGCATGAGTGTGCAGTGAGGAGGAGGGATGAAGAGAGAGAGAGAAGGGTAGACGGGTGGGGGGGGGGGGGGGTAGAGGGAAAGGTTGCCATGTCTGCTGTCCGTCTGGTTTGAAAGTAAATTAATCTCTCTCTGTTTTTGTGACCACGCGCTATGATGAGTCGATTCGTCATTGAGGGCCAGGTATCGACTGATCCGTCATTCTGCAATAGAGAAATTACACCAGGACTGGGTAGGGGGGTAATTCCCAGCTCTACTGGCCGACCTCACTAATTAAAAGACATTCTGAAATTAATGGACGATGGGAAGCTGGTTTGATTGTAATGATTTGCAATCCCCCCCTCTCACATTTTGTAATACCAGCAGCTTGGTATTACCAAAAATGATAGAAAATGAGAATGTATGTGCGTTTTGACTGCATGTGTGTCTGTGTGTGTTGGGCGGGTGAGGTGAAAGCAGCTGTATATGTATTAGAGCGGGGAGGTCAAACAGGACGTGAGGCATGCGAGACATGAACATTAATTCTAATACCAATACAGGTGAATGTTTGCCCTCAGCATGACAAGCAGATGGATACCTTGCCCATTTCCATGATTCAAAAACACATACATTAGTATTGTCTTTTCTACCGATTTTGTCAAAGCCCACAAATGCAAAGACAACTTGAGATAACTGTATATCCACACGACACAGAGATGCAGCTAAACGTGACCTCTTTCCAACACTCGAAAGCAGATCAAATCAACTGGATGGATGATATCACACAGTACATGCATTGACTCAGATGAATTGGGGGGGGTGTGCGCTGACCCTCTCTGGACGTGTGGCCCTGCAGTGGACGGTGGCTGGTCATGCTGGTCGTCCTGGTCCAAGTGCTCCGTGACGTGTGGAGGAGGACACTACATGAGGACCCGGACCTGCAACAACCCTCCACCTGCCCACGGAGGAGACATCTGCCTGGGTCTGCACACCGAGGAGGCCCTCTGTCACACACAGCTCTGTCCAGGTACACACACACACACACTCAAAAAACACGACAATTGGTGTTTTTTTCTTCAGTTTTTGAGCTGGAATGTCCACCCACGGTTGAATGGAACGTTTCCATGCGGTGTGGTTCTGTTGACAGAGAGTTGGTCGAGCTGGTCAGAATGGTCCCAGTGCGACTCCTCGGGCTCCCAGCTGCGCGTGCGACACTGTGACGTGCTCTTTCCCACCGGGAACCAGTGCTCTGGGAACAGCACCGAGAACAGGCCCTGTCCTCCAGACTCCAACTTTATACCAGGTAGAAACTCACACACATGCATACAGTCACCAACCTACTCAAACATACATGTCACACACAGTCGCTCAGCCACACACACTCGCACACTGTCGCTGACCCCCACGCACACATTCAGTCACCTACATTGTTTGCCCCAGACAAGGATATCCCCCATTGACAGACAAGTAATGTGAGTCAAACCACAACATTGATCTGGGCCACGCCAGGATAATGGGCATCTCGTCCTCTCGGGCTATTAAGTGGCCGAATCATTCAAGCCCTCTTTATTGATGTCTTCCACATGGTGTCAATGGACTTACCATCACCTGGGCACTGAAATATTAAAATATTTCTGTATAGTTTGACTCCCTGACAGCCCCTTATTTCTGTTGAATGCCCCTTTAACATCGTTACACAAAAAAACAAATACATAAACACTAGATTCGAAATTGATGTAACTACCATATCCCCATAAACGAATAATGTTGGTACTAGACTGTGAGAATACTTAAAATATTTTTTTCTGAAAACAGCAGCGATACTTTCTGCCTTCTGGCTCAAAAGCTTTTTATGGAGCTCGATAGTTCATCAAGGTTCATTAGACAAGCGGTGTTCTTCATTTTCTTTAATTAGCCCAGATACTTATCATAAAGCTCTTCAGGTGCCATGCTTCAGATTAACAGCGCTAGTTTTATTATCATCTGTTTCTCTTTGAATACTGCCATCGTCCTCGTTCACCTCCTAGGACGCCATTTATCAGAGTAACGAGTCTACGCTTTCTTTGTCTTGTCTTTTCTCTCCTTCCCTCATCCCTTCTTTCTCTTTCTTAGAAGTGTCAATTGCTCACTCCAGTCAGGAGGAAAGGCGCTGTGGAGGTAATGTGGGAGTGTGTGTGTGTGTTTGTGTGTGGGAGAGTCAGTGTGTGTGTGGACATGCATACATGCAGTACACTTGTTAGTCATGAAAAAGAAAATGTGAGTCATACATTTTCTCTCTCTCTTTGTTTCGCGCTCTCTCTCTCCTTCCCGTTTTCCTCCTCCCCTCCTTCAGATTTTAACTTGTTTCACATGATGGCTGTGGGCCTGAGCAGCTCGATCCTGGGCTGCCTGGTCACCCTGCTGGTCTACACCTACTGCCAGCGTTACCAGCAGCAGTCCCACGACGCCACCGTCATCCATCCCATCTCCGCCGCGCCACTCAACACCAGCATCACCAACCACATCAACAAACTGGACAAATACGACTCTGTGGAAGCCATCAAGGTATGGATACAACCTCAGGTCTAATACGCATAGACCCACTGAAGGTCAGGCGAAAAAATAATTGCTGGAAGTTTCTGGGGTTTACAAGCCCAAAGCAATGTTTTCCTTAAATGCTGTGAGATAAAGTATATTAGATATTGAGATTAATTTGTTTAACTTCAAACGCTCCCTCTTTCACAGATTGATGAATATGTTTTGGCCTTAACCCCAGCAACCTTCCAGATAACAGTTTTGACAAGACAGGTCTTTTATATCTGAATGCATGACATGAAGCGCCATCTGTTCTTGTTGTTGTTGTTGACTTACTCTCTGAAGACCCTGGCTGCTCTCTAAGGCCTAATGTGCGTCTCATCTCTGTGACCCGACACTGTTCTGTCTCAGCTCCCATACACTGCTTTCTCATCGAGTTACTATTGACACTCTACCAAGTGTTCATTGTAGTTCAGACAGATAAGTGCTTGTGGATTGTTTTGTTGAGTATTGTAGGTCAGGTTTGTGTCTTAGGTCTTACATCAGTGAGAGTAGATCAAGTAAGGTGTCAGGAGATTGCTCATAGCCACCGTTTTGAAATTGGGTACTGGCTAGGCTGGTGTTGCTGCTGTAAATTACAGACCAGACACCACTGCAACAGCATGGACTCTTTGGCTCAGGAAGGACTTCTTTGAGTGAAATAGTCTTCATCTATCATGTAATTAGGGTCTAAAGTGAGAGTATAATCCAGTTCGTCCATTGGGGGAGAGGCAGATATGAATTTAGATCAACCTCAGACGGGGAAACATGAATCCTGTCTTATTTCCCAAAGCACAATCTGACAAACTCCTCTCTTTTGTTTTGTTAATTATGCAGATATTTCATCCAGATGTTACAGCTAGTGAATGAATCTAGTTCAAATCCTTCTGAATTGTACAGACAGGAGTGAAGAAAAACACCTGCTGTCATAACTTGCTCAGATCCCAAACTGCTTTATCTTTCAGCCAAGCTCGAATAAACTAGGGAGAGGGACAGAAATTGTTGCTAACGATTAGCTGTTGTTATTCCTTACCTGGTGTCCCCATGTTATTGGAGCTGTGTTGGAGGCTATTAGCAGCTATTATGGTCCTTTGTGGTCAGTAGCAAAGTGGTCATCTTTAGTGGTACACAAGTACTGTAGACAACATATCCTACAGAGAGAGCCTCCATTTTGGTTCCTAGGTGCTTCTACAGTTGGATGCATCTCTACTCTGGTTAGATTGTACAATAGGGCAATAGGGCTCCATTGTGGCTCCTGTGAGGATGACTGTTGCTCGTTCCTCCCCTTCTGCAGCCCGATGTGTCGGTCCTCTTGCCCCTGGACGACCCCGACATGTGTCCACCACTGTCTACCAGCAGGGGCGTTTCCATGCGTGGCCTGGAGATTTTCTACTAACTCTGACCTCTGCTACTACCACAACCATCCAGCCTCTTGAACCTCCACCTATCCCAACAACCTCTTCCTCTTCCCCCACCGACACACTCCCCCCCACTTCCTGTGGCACTTCCTGTTTGATGCAGGTCGGAGTTCTGACTCACTTTCTCTTTGCTTGGAATCCCCCCCATCCTCCATTCCCCTCATCCCATAACGAGCACCTTTCAGGCTTGTGAGAAGGCAGTGTATTTCTCTTTCTTTGAGTCTTCCCATCCAGCATGTACCTGCTACCTTTCTTTTACAGCTCTTTTTCATGTTTGTCCTCCTTGTTTTCATGGCATGTGTTTAACTGGATGGTACAGTATTGAGGGTTGGGATCTAAGCCATGTATAATGGAATAGTAACACAATATACTGTGGCTCCTTCTCCAAACTCGACATCACCATCAGCTGTCACCAGAGACCCATGGAGATCCATCAATCAGGCCCCTAAAAGCAACATCAAATTACCACCACCCCCCCACCCCCGAAGTACACAATTTGTCCATAAACTGCTGATGTTGCGCCCAAGCACGAGGCTACTCAAGGAACTGTATATTTGAGAAGAGCATCTTCACGCTAGAGCTGCGCCATTTCTCATAGCGGTCTCATGATTGTTTAACACAAGCCCCCACTCCTCCCACCCCCCACTCCTCCCACCCCCCACTCCCTCCCCCACCCCACCCCAGTTCTGACAACCGTTCAAACCTGATGGAGGGCATTAGAGAGGGCTGCAGTGGGCAGACAGACGCTCATCATCACTCCGCTTCACTTCTTATTTCTCTGTTGTTAATGGTTTGACCTTGATCTTTAAATGTTATGCTTCCTGCATACAGAGGCCTCCCATTGATTTATGCTGTTTTTCTTTGAAACCTCAAAAGGCATGTTTTTTCTTCTGTTAGACATATTCACTTTACCATACCATCTGGTCTGAGTTATAACTTGTTCTGTGTGTAACAATGCAATCAACGCTGACTGCACTCTCTCTCTTTCTCGCACTCCCTCCCCATCTCTCTTTCTTTCTCTGTCTCTCGCTTTCTCACTTCCCCTCCTCTCTCCCTCCCTTTTCACGCTCTGTCCTTCCCTCCTCTCACCTGCTGTCGCTCACAGGCCTTCAACAAGAACAACCTGATCCTGGAGGAAAGAAACAAGTACTTTAACCCTCAGCTGGCCGGGAAGACTTACACCAATGCCTACTTCACCGATCTCAACACCTACGATGACTATTAAGACTTTGTTGGGCGTCTTATCTCCTCCCTTTGTGCAGACAGCCAACCCCCAACTCCTTCTCCACCCGCCTCCTCCCCCACAAGCCACACAACTGGTTACGACCACTTTGTTATTTCTTTGTTGTTTCTCATGCCGTATGTGACATCACCATGGGCCCTGCCCACCCCCCATGCTGAGACTCTCAGGCAGCTGCCCTCCAACCCAAGAGAAGTCTCTCCTCAGCAGTCCCCCTCAGGTGCCCAGGGGGTTTCTGGGAATGTCTGGAGGTGTTTAGGAGGGGGGATGAGGGGGGGTTCTTGACTTTCACAAAAAGGGACAACTGGAATACTATACAATACCATCATGGACAACAAAAGAAAAGATTTTTAAATAAAAACAAAGAAAAAAAGAAACTTGATGCATTGCTGGACTTGAATTGAAATCCTATGTTCTGCTTTCCTCTGAAGCCTCTCGATCCAGACCTGTGGTGACATGACGGGAGAGATCCACCCAACTGCTCTGCATGACTTCACCTCATGTGTTTTGATCTGTCTCTCTCAGCTTGCATGGTTGATGGTGGCCGTCCAGAGGTTTACGGTCTTACAGGCATCCTATCATACCTGTGATCTCTAGACTGCTGTGTATGTGTCAGAAGGTCCCTTCTGAGGACCCAAAGGATGGTGACCTTTGAGATGCCTGATACCACCAACTACCACCAAACCCCTCTTTTGGAGAAGGGCATCTACCCAGTCGCAGACTAGGCATGTATTCAGGATGTAGATAGTTGAGGAGACATGTTTGTGTTTCTTTCTGTTTTGGGGCTTTCATGGGTCTAGTGGTTAAAATACAATATCAATGTCAAATATTTTGCTTTTGCTGTTGTTATTGTACAGTCATTTCTGTTTTTTGAAGCTGATGTTCTCTGTAGATTTTATACGCTCATTTACTCTATGTCTGTTGAAAAGTGCAAATGTTTTTGTTTGGCAAAGAAGAAGTGATTCATGTAAGTTGAGAAGAAGCATCTTTTTTTGGCACAGTAATTTTTATATTGTTTTTTGTTTTGAAATTCAGAATTTTTGATAGTGTGTGTTCAGTGTTCTTTTGGCTTTTTGGATTAGTTAGACATGCATTGTGAAGGCATAAGTCTCTAACCAAATCTTGAGCATAGCTATTATACAGCAATTCTTCTCAAGGTGATGCCTTTCTGTTAAAGATGAACGTCATAACTGAGTGAAACACTCAGCTAGTTCTTTATTTCCCCTCAATGTTTCAACTGTAACTAACTCTTTTTACATGTTTGCTTGTTTTATTGTGCATAAATTAAAACGATTGCTTCGTATACTTCAGAGTTGTCAGTCTGCAAATGAAAGTACTTTTATACCTTCTGCCATTCATCATCTGTAAGCTATTGCTTCTTGCTTGTGGTTGAATGTAATTAATTGCACTGTGAAGAAGGTAGTAACATACCAGTTTACCCTTTTGTTAAGAATCCTGAGCAGGGGCTTTGGAGATGAATAGAACTTGCAGCTGTGGAAGGATACGTGAAGGATGCAGCTTAGAGAAAAGGGAGCGCTTAGGTATAAGGGATCTATATGAAGTGATGAAGCGCACCTGCGTTTTTCTCCATCAACCTTCAACCTGACGGTCCATCTGTGAGCAGAGGGTAATGGTTGGGAGGGGGTTGTTATTAGTCACCTTCAGCATTTTGCCTCAGACATGGGGTGTGTATGTGTGGGGGGGGTGCTGATACAGGCGAATCACAGGGGCCAAACTCCTCCACCAGAATCAATCTCTCTTTACCTGACTCCTCTATAACCCACAGAGGGATGAAGCAATGGACCCAGAAACACATGTGCAGTTGGGGTGTCTCTAGGGTGGAAATGGGATGTGAGACAGAGAGAGAGAGAGAGAGAGAGAGAGAGAGAGAGAGAGAGAGAGGGAAAGTGAGGAAGATAGAAAAAATGAGAAAGAGAGGAGGAAGAGAGAGAGAGGGAAAGGTGGGGAGAAAAAGAAAGAGGTAGAGAAAATTGAGAAAATAGGAGTGTTTGCGTGAGTACTAATATGTTTGCCTCTATTCAAAATGACTTTGCCGATGTTAGAACAGCCTATGCTGCTAAGTGCATGTTGTAAAAAGCATGCTATTTATCCTGGATAGAGGATTCATGACTTGATGTACATATACACACATACACACATCCAAAGTCATATCAAATACAGTCTAGGCTTTTCTGGGCACTTCCATTTGTCACTGTAGAGTGTATATTCCTTGGCGCTCCAGCAGAATGATGTATGTTGCACTTAGTCACAGAGACACATGTGACATTCCACTTCTCAACCAGTGACATTGGACTTGGGGACGACAAATTACTTTTTGGACCTTATAGATTAAAGAAAAAGGTTTGAGATACTGTAGTGTAACCTACAGGGGCTGCATCGGACTGGGGAAGTTCATAAAGGAATGTGTGTCTGTGTGGGTGGGTGGATGTGTGTGTGCATGTGTGCATATACATTTGTCCATCTTCTGTTCATACTGTGTCTTGACGCTCTGTAGGATTTGCTAATTGGGACATCTACAGAGGCCTGTGAGTGACAAACAAGGCGAGTGTGTGATGTTGTACCTGTCAGGGGAGTGACAGAGTGTGGCTGTTCCATTATAGCCCAGCCCCCTCTCCCAAGAGTCAGTGTCCTTCATTCACAGTGACGTCAGAATATTCCAGAATGTCATTTTAGAACTCTGACAGAATCCATTCAACCCAGGCATGTTGGCTGTTAGCCATGGGGTTCTATAGAACCATGACAAAGATTTTTGACAATTCAATGTAACGCTCAACCTTTTTCAAAAGCAACTAATATATGTCAGGCACATTGAATGGTTTTCAGGTTATATTAAATTTAAATGAATATACATCACAGACCAGCAGAAATTAAATGAATACAATTCTAAGCGTGTTGTGCGACATCATGTAGAGCTCTTTAAAGCTGTATGTTGAGCGGGTGAAACAAAAGAGTTATTCCGACGTCTTTTCCAATGACATCTCAAGGCTGGGGTTGGTGTTACCCTTTAACTCAGGAGAGGTTACACATATACATGCACCCCCACACACACTACGTTTGATATAAACTCAACAGGATGTGTAATAGATTCTGACAGGAAAAATAGCCATGGAAACATAAGTCTGCATCTCAATTGAGAGCCTATTCGTGACGTGAAGTGGGTACTTTAGTTCTATAGACCCCCCAATTACACAGTTAATGTGTCGACTGTAATACAGCCAGTTAGAGACCCCGCTAATTGGTTGAGTGTGTCAGATTGACGAGGTTGATGAAACAGTAAACCTCAGAGCTTTTTTGGAGTGTGCTTTCCCGTACCTTGCATACAGATGAGCGTTACATCTCATTTCATTTCCCAGTTTACTTCTTTGAGCGATGAAAAGTGTGTGTATGTGTGTGCTTTTCTTCTTGTTATTTACCAACTTCAAAAATTGCCATTAAGAAAACCGGGACTTGACAAACTTTCTCCAGTAGCTTGTACACCAGCCTGTACACCACAAACAGATTTCGCTTCAGCAACTTTCCAGGGTGCCCCACGTGATGAACGCAATCCAAGTTTCTGTGGCCGCCATCGAGCCCTCCTCTGTCCCTGCTGACCCTGGTCTCTCTCCACCTCTCAGGGCAGGTACGAGTGAGCCTGCTCGTCTGTGCGGGAAGATAGCACGCTGGCACATCTCAATGGCTTCTTAATGCCAGCCAGGGAACAGATATCACCATAGACACCCGTGCCAGCGGGAAAATAGATGCCATCATAGATCCCCGCCCAAGACATCTGGCACCCCAGGTGCCCTTGCATGCAGCCCCGGGGATTCAGCTGCAGGAAGCCAGCGGTGTGGGTCCTGCCAGGATGACCCCCACCTCCCCCCCACCCCCCTGCCAAGCTCCTATTGAAGCTTATTAAGGTCAGCAGGTCCCTTAGGATCCCATTCACCTCTCTAAAGCCTTTTGGGGGTGGAGGATGCGAGGGTGTTACAGACGGCAGTTCTATCTCCTCCTCTATCCTTCGGTGCCAACTTCCCCCACAAACAAGCTCTGATCCTGGACATCTGTCCCAGCTTGGTCCCTGGTCTCCGGCCCCCTTCCTGGGTACCTCAACTGAGGGACGTGTACCAACACACTGGGATGACCAATACCAGTCAGAATGAGCTTATTGATTGCGGCTGTGATGCTGATCCAGATATGGAAATGGGGAGGCACATACACATACACAGCTGCAGGGGGTCTTCTTGGGTGGCTCAGCTGCAGAATAACAGAATAACTCTCTCAGGTAAAGTATGTTACCTGAGAGAGTTTTGTTTGTTTACACCTGCATTGGTTCCTGTGGCACCTACTGTGCAGGAGACTGTGGTGTACTTCTAAACATCTAGAGGAGAGTTGGTAAGATGAATCTAGAAGATTAAAATACTCCCACTTGGATTCAAACATGGCTCCTTTGCACATCCAAAAGGACATGGTTTCTTATTTTGCCCGCTGGATCTAGACCCCAGACTCTATTTTCAGATCACCATCAAGAGATTATCAGTGGAATGTCCCTGTTTACATCACGGTTGGAGGTTGTGCATGTGTGGTTTGGTCTTTGTCTTTCTAACATTTTCTCTGTCTTTGTCAGTCTGTGTTGGTCCATTCCCTGTGGTTGGTGACAGTGCTTGGAGAGAGAGTGAGAGATGCCTGAAGGGAATGAAATAGTCAGGTAAAAAATGGAGATAAAGAGGGAGCACGTTAATGTTGTCAGGCTCCAGTTTTGAAATGTGAAGTAACTTTTTATTTGGGGTTTTTTACAGGCATTTTATGTGTGTGTGCGCTAGTGAATAGACCGTCTCTCCAAGGTATGGTTTGTCTGTTTGATTAATGATAGTGCTCACACCAGACACTAAAACACTTAAGGGATTTGTGCTTCATATGAAAAATTGATTACCTTTAACAAGAGAAAGATGGAGGCTGAAGGAAGAATAATGATTGGGTGCCTGTTTTGCTCCAAATCATTATACTTTACTGAAGTAATCATTGGTTCCTGGTTTGACTAAATTATCCAATATTAATGTCACCTAGAAGAAATAGTGAGAGTCATAAGTGTGTTTATTTCCAAGTCCCCCGGCTACACTTCATTTGAATGCAGTTAGTATACAACATGTGTACTTCAGGAGTTATTTTAAAATATTACAGTTCAGATTATTGTTCAAACTGCAGAAGCATCCTAATAACCATTTACAATGTCCAATTTTCTCTATTAATCACAGAAGTGTGTTTTGTAACTGTGGTCAAAGATACATCAGAGGTTTCACTTTATTCTCTGTCTCTTTCAAAAACTGGAACAAACCCATTTTTGGGATGTACTGTAAAACCACTTAGCCCACCCGGCTAATCACCCACCACAGCTCATGAAGAAACCGATGTCATCCATACTTCATAGATGATTCTCCACATCTACTTCCTGTTCCTCCACTCCAGGGCCTCTTATTGAATCCCTGGCCCTGCTCTAATGAGCCTTGTGATGAGGTATGGATCGACATCCTGTTTACTTCAGGAAGACCTACTTTACCATGAACAAATAAATAAAATATTTGGGGGGTGTCCATTTTGAAGTGTTTATATTTCAACATCTCGTATTTACTTTCTTATCTATTTCTCTGATAGCCCCTGACCTTGCCATGATCACATTTCTTTTGTGACATTAGCCCTCCTTATTTATTTGAGCTGGAGAGTATTCCAGCCCCCCACCCCACCAGTCTGGGCACAACTAGACACATGAACGTAAAGTAAACGTAAACCCTCCTAAATGAGGGTTAATCCATCATTGCCCTCCCAACCTGGAGGCTGGTTTGGCAACATGCCCTGTTTTCCCAGCGGCCCACTAAGGGTCCCCATCCACCTCTGGAGACTTTCATGGAACAAAAAATGTAAAACTTTAGATGAAACACACAAGTGCATGTGTGTATGAGTGTGATAGGGTTCTGTCCCACGCAAGGGAAAATACTCACAAGCAAAGAGATACTGTATCTCTCATTAGCAATGCCATCCTCCATTTTCAGAGGGTGATCAGATAGGGGAAGAGTATGAGTGATGGTGGTAATTAATACTGAGGTCATCCTGTCTCACCCGTTCACTTCAACCTTCTCCGCATCTGTCAAAAGGGCACAACAGCTGAATCATAGATAAATGACCTTCAATCACCAGCCTTCTCTGAAAACGTTGCCCAGAGTGTTCAGCCTTTCACCAGGAGCCTGTCTGGCTTTGGTCTGCTCTCATTTAGTGGTTGACTCACCTGCGTGTTCATGTACTTAGACTCCACTCGCACACTCTCCATCTGACACATACTTTGTTCATCGGGCTGTTTTCCTGTCTGCGGGAGAGATCTGCCAGGTGGTAGAATTTGATCCCCCTTTTCTCAACCACTGGAGATGTGCTGCAGGAGTGTTGAGCACAGTGGTGCAGGACTCCTGCTGCTTGGAGAGCCCGCTGTGCTGACTCAACTGGCGTTCACCTCACTGACGCAAGCTCCACAACAGACCTTTGTTCATGAGAGGAAAAGCTGCAAATAGTGCTCATGGAGGTTTGAGTGGTGGCTCTGTGTGTGTGTGTGTGTGTGTGTGTGTGTGTGTGTGTGTGTGTGTGTGTGTGTGTGTGTGTGTGTGTGTGTGTGTGTGTGTGTGTGTGTGTGTGTGTGTGTGCGTGTGTGTGTGCGCGTGTGTGTGTGTGTGTGTGTGTGTGTGTGCACGTGTGCGTAAAGCACTAAAGAAACAGCAGGCACTGGAAACACATCTCTCAAAGATTATTTTCCTCAGTGAAGGAGTGACAGGTAGGATGATTCTGGACAAAAATGCTCAGAGTCAGGGTCTTCTGAGTTCACAAGATTGATACTCTCCTTCTCTCTTCTTGTCCCACTCTCCCTCCCTCTCAGTCACTTTTCCTCTCTCTCTTTACCTCTCAGTGAGATTGACTGGTTTTGTTTTGGGCCGAGCAGCTTGAGGCTAGAAAACCACTCTGGGGGAGAATTGGCTTTAGATGAGATGAGGTTTGTCTCTGCGAGCTGTCAAGCCCTGTTTTTTAAATTGGGGGATGAGGAAGCAGGGGAGTGTGGATTATTCAGTCACCAAAGCATCTGTCTGGAATTTCTTTGGCGACCAACCAACAGGGGCAAATCACTGTCTGTTCTGACTCTGTTCACCTTTATTTGTTTTAGACCCTGCATCCCAATAACGCTCAGAGACACTAGGTTTCTCAGAGCAAACAGTGTGTAGGCGGATTACATCCCGTTCTGACTTACACAGCCCTGCTTTGAGCTCTCGAAATGAGAAGAAAAACACATGATCGTTTCCAAATTGAATATCGAGGATGAATGTGTGACAGGGAGTTGTAGTTCTGTGTGTGCTGCAGCAGAGGGTTGTCCTCCAACACCAGCTCTACCAGGGGGTGTCATCATGACCATCATCATCGTGAGGCATGATCGAGGCCACGGAGTGTGGAGCGCTGCAGTATGTCACTGGATTTATGCTTACGGTCGCCCAGTTGTAATACAAGCACAGTTTTCTTTCCTTCTCCGTCTGTGGTTCATATCCATTTCTCCTCATTTCCCTCTCCTCCAGTCATGGTGTGAAAGAGGAGATGAGGTGGATGGGGAGGGGAGAGGGTGGGGGAGGAGGAGAGGAAGGGAAGTGAGGGAGGGAGGGAGCAGAGTATGGAGGGTGTTGTCTGAGTCCCTCTCAGAGAAACAGAAAGATACCCAGATGAGGTGGGAGGAGGTGGGTGGGCCTAAGCCACGCTGAGGCCTATTCCTGAGAGGAGAAGACGAATGAGACTGACACCATTAACATTAACATATCATGTAACATAATATTAACAAGGGAATGCAAGATAATTGTCACCCAAACCAATGCTTATTGCAGAACGTTTGACATTTCATAAACGCAATAAGAATGAGGGGGGAGTCTATTAGATTTTATGTTGTTGAACTGAAGTTGCACTGAATTTGGTGATGGATTAAATTGGCTATGAGAAATTGCCTAGTATGTGGAATATTGATTGTGGACACTCAAAAGCGACTGTTAACTGAAGCAAGCCTCCTATTTGCACGCAGTGTGGAAATGGCTGTGGAAATGGAAACACTTCCGGCCCCTAAATGTGTTAATTTAAACATTGGATATTTTGGACGGTGGAAACGAGGTCAGACTGCATAGTAGCGGAGTCATTAGTATGACCAATTAGTGTGTGTAGCATGTAAACTAGCATGATGTCCTGGTTAAGGGCTTTGATGTGCGGGGTTGTGTAGCCTTTGTGGGTTGGAGTTTGTATCAATGGATATGACCCTAAAGAGAAACAAGAAGGGAAGACAGAGAGCGAGAGGGGGTGACTCAAAGCTCTTGATAGAATCAACCCCCATGGGCTTTCGTTCAGCAGTGTTTATTCTATAGACACATTTTAATTAGCCCCTAACGAAGCTCTAGGACACAAACATGATCTGATTATGAGTAGAGGCTCATAGCGAACAAAATCAAATTTCACAATTTGGATCAAGCCTGGAGGACACCACCCACCCTGTCTTCTGAGAAGGACTTCCATACACAGCTTTACCATGTATACTGTAGACAGTAGAATAACGTAGCCTACCTAAACTTTATGAAAGGTGAAACACATGTTAACTTCGCCTTCCGACGACATGATAGCTCGACCCATTTGCATACAGACAAGATTAGAGTACCCGGCGACTGCCGTCGACTGCTTAATGTCTGCAGGGTGTAAACACAAGCCAATGTTTTATTCAGATCTAGGTGAGGAGGTGTCTGTAGGTGTCGGTTGCTGTGATAACTCTGACACCTCGCATCTGCTGCCTAATGAGGCCGTCCGCGCCCAGCGTCAAGGACATCAGGCGTCTAGCTGCGGCATGCCGGAGAGAAAGACTCGGAGTGGGAACGATGTTCTGATACAGCGGGGAGGGAGGCAGGAACCTCACCGTCAGGAGTAGAGATGGCCTTCAGATCCACACATCACTCAGGGCAACCAAATAGAAAAGGGCATTACATAGGACAAATGCGTCGAAGAATATTTGCACAGCTGACCACATCTTAAAGACGGACACTGGAGCGGGTCCACCACCAGAACAACCACTTGGCATGGTTGGTCATGTGACATCTGTTTTCAAAACCAATGAAAGGGTCATAAGATTGGACCCTCAAAACTTTACCTTTAATATGTTAGAGCAGAGAAGGAAGAGGTGGGAGCGGAGAGGTTGAAGCTGAGAGGAGTTGGAGAAGCAGAGAGGAGATGGAGAAGAATTCTTCGGAGGAGGAGGACAGAGGAGGAGGACAGAGGAGCGTGGGGCAGGACATGATGAATGAAGGCAAAGCTTCTGGGATTGAGAAGGAGGAGGGCGAGTCTCGCAGACAGTTTTCTTCCATGGTCGTTGATTCCTTGTGACCCAGGGTTAATGTGGCGACACGAGGCCCCCTACAGGTCACAGTCATATTTCAGCTCTTTATTAAGCCTGCCTCTCAGTCCAATGGTGTTTCTGCTTAATTACTCTGTCCAGTGTTCGGGCAATAATAACTCACATAATACTGCAACCACAGGCATGAATAAAGATATTAACTATATGTCTCTCCATTGCACCCCCCTCTCTTTCATTCTCTCTCTTTTTCTTTCTCTCTCTCACACCCACATCTGCAAAACATCTTTTAGCACCCTGCGTGCAGTCTATCGTCCTTACTAGTTCCCTTAGTCATGCATCAAATGTTCAATTTGGCTATGAGGAGCCTCTGGGGAAAATAAACACCCAATTTTCCGCAACTCCCCAAACAGCATTAGAGAAGGAACACATGCAAATCAGCACCCAATTTATCAACACCCCTATGATGCACACTGGTGGGTGGGTATCACTGTCAAAGGGCCAATTAGCACGAAGCCCATTGCGATCGCAGGTCCCCAGGAGAGGCTAGCCATTATTACAGATTCATCATCAGCAGAGACCAGGACAGGATAGGAAAGAGTCCCCACTGCCTCTAGCTCTGACAGGAAAGTACCAGGTCTTGTAGAGTGTGTACGGTGCCAGCAATGATTTGTAGGCCATGTGTGTATTTTTATCAAGCTTTTTTTTTTTTTTTTTTACAAACCAAATCCAAACCATTACAATCTGAAGCTCCCAGTGGTAGGCAGGAACGAGTGAGGTTGACAAACCCAAGGACTAAGGTTTTTAGTCCTCCAGCATCTGGTTGCCTCCAACAGCTTTTTGATGATGGTGGTCAAGGGGCTGTACATGTTCCCTTTAACCCTGGAAAGGTTGCATCCTCACATCAATTGAACTCAAAGAGGAGGGAGGGGGGGAGTTGGTAGTCTTCTGCAGAGTGAAGTCAATACAACACAGAGAGAATATCTGAGGAGAGAGACATAGACTCCTCACATGTCCGAGAGAAGTGTCTCCTTCGCGGAGAGACAACACTGTCTTTGTAGCTTGATGAAACATTGACAGCAATGATGTGTTGACGACCTTGGGAAAGCCTTAAAGCAACTGTTTTAGCCCTGACTTATGGAAGCCGCTTGCATCATATGGTATCGATTGTAAGTGTGAGTTGACATGGTTTCCTCATCTCACCTAACATTCTATACAGTAGCCAGTTTTTTCATCAGGTTATTTAACATTTGAAAGCCTGAGGGTGAACGTGACCTGTTATTACCTTTAGGAACAGAGAAGGATCCACAGACAGTGCCCTTTAAATAGATCCTCCCCCCCTCTCTTTGTGCTGGCACTTTTACTCACCTCCACAGTCCTCTGCTTTTCATTGTCAAATTCCCAAATGGACATTCAAATTGCTTGATTAACACTGAAAAGTGAGATGAACAATAACATTTTGATCTCAGGTTCTAATTAGTCAGGTTTGGTTTAGTATCTTCCTCTACGGCATTCTATTGTTAGGTCTTAATTGTCCTTCAATGAATGAGCTTGATCTGAAAGTGGCCTGTCGGGTATGAAAGCCTCATAGCTGCTCTCAGTCAACAGCCTGAGTGGGCTTGTTTCCGCAACTTCTGAAGGTCGTAAGATGATGATCTGTCAGTCAGCATTGGTGTGGGTGATGGCATCTGGGTACTGCAGATCGATATAAAGGGGATGTGTGTGTGAGGGAGGGGGGGGGGGGGGGGGGGGGGCACCGGACAAAGAGCGTTTATGGAGGGGTAACAAGGGCAAGCAAGAACAGAGCAGAGTGGCTCTAGGATTGGTAAATAAATGTGACTCAATGTAAAATTGCCTTTCTTCCGTTCCAGCAAGGAATGTCATTTACAATCTGTATACATTCATTAAATGTCCAATAGAATAATTGGAAGAATTTTGTATATTTCCTTACGATGTAGGAGATGTAAGACAACCAAGGTTTAATTTCCAGAGTGTCACACTAACACAGTATTGAGAGTTAGAAACACAGACACCCACATAGTACCTCATTATCTCTGTTTATTTATCATTTCCCTCAAGTGCTGGCCAAATGAAGACAGCACAAATAGACAAGTACCTGTATACACAAACACACACATAAACACACACACACAGGGACAGTTCAGAGGTTCTCAAAGTTAACCAAAGTAATTGATTGCCTGTTTAAATATAGCCTGAAAGTTTGCTCTTCTGAATGGAAGTTAGAGACTGTAAACTCAGTGGTATATGGAATACCATTCTAAGCCAGCACTTTATTTTACCAAGTCACTGTGTGATTTGTAGTTGGTCTATTCCACATATCAATTCACAATCCCCTGTACAAAAGCGTAATTTCTCAGGAATCATAGTATTCCATGGGTTATATGAAAGATGCTGAACCTTGTTTGACACTACCTTTCCCAGCATGGAGTGTGTGTCAGGTGCATTTAAGTACATGGTAATAATCCTCACTGGTGTGCCAAATGCGTAAATGAGTAATTAATTTATTAATTACACATTCTTTTTTTTCAAGACGGGCCTCACCTCCAGTACGACTCATCATTGTGAATTTAGGTCCCTCTTACTGAAGAGTCGTACAAGTGTGCGCTTTTCTTTCTGGTCTGGCATTTACGTCATCAATTATGAAAGTCCTCAATTGCATATTCCTCTTCATCACATTATTGCGAGTATCAAAATCTCTGAATACTAACTGATCAAATGAAATATTTAAACATAGATAAAAAATGCAATTGACAGGAATTATGAATATTAACATACCCGTGGGGTGTATTTTGTCTGGGAAACAGAGCTCTTCTTTTAACAGTCCCAACACACAGGGATGTAGGGTTAGGAAAGAGATGGAAGCAAAAGCTTTACTATTTTGATTTATTCACCGGATCACAAGCAGAGGTGTGCAGAGGCGGGTTGGCTGGCTGAGAGACAATTACAATGTTCTGGGGTTTGGGCAAGCCTCTCATAACGAGGTACACTGATATGAGTAGGGGGGGGGTTATTGGTGCATGGAGGGACAATTTTAACGCCACTGAAGTGGAAAGGTAGTGCGCCAACGGTAATTTCGATGAGGAATAGGTTCACCGTTGATTTTGACGCAGCTCCCAGAGAGACTGAATGATAAAAGGCAGAGTTCATTATTTCATGCCAACCTATAATGGCAACATTTCAGAGCAGGAATTCAATACAGGTGCAGGTGTTACAAAAAAGGTCAGAATGTATTGAGGAAAACAATCATTTTGTCGGCTCGCCATTTGAAAAAATAAATTCTACTGTTCTTATTGTCAACTGTCAAAATCAGCGCAGCTGCACAACCTTCAGGACATCTGTAATTTTTCTGAACAGGGCTTTTTTATTCTTGTAGCACATGCACATTGTTACCTTTTATTCTCAGAAGGTTGACATGAGGTTATGTGTTTCTCACCAAACACTGTCCACCTCTAATAGAATACACCATGGAATACTACTAATGTTGTCCACCGTTGTAGTTATGTTGACAGCCCTTCTGACCAATGAATTATGGCCGTGCTGTTGCTTTGGCCAATCAGACTGGCACTGTTCCAAGCAACGTTGGCTATTACAGTGCTGTGTCATCACCCCTGCTGCCCACCAGCAGATAAGGAGTTAGAGAAATAACAAGTTGAGCACAAGTTGAGTTCCTTTCTGCCCTCCACTGACCTCTCATGGAGACTCAGCATATGAGTGTTTGACCCTGATGGGGTCGGATGCTTGATGACCCGAGTGAGAGAAAGACTAAGTGAGAGAGAGAGAGTGAGAGAGAGAGAGAGAGAGAGAGAGAGAGAGAGAGAGAGAGAGAGAGAGAGAGAGAGAGAGAGAGAGAGAGAGAGAGAAGAGTAATCTGGTTAGAGCTACACACTGTCCTAGTAAATGGTGGTGAAGATGGTACACCCAGACACTGTCCTACTTTTCTACAGGCCTTGGGAACTCTAAACCAATCTTCATATTTTAAAGGCTTATTAAGGGAGGTCTGATTTATGATGTTTTTCAGACTTCAAATGAAACTTTTTGCCCAGCTTGCACCACTTACACCCACACACACACACACACACTCACGCATACATACACCACGTTGCCTTCTGTGATGCAGTGGAGCTGAGGAGTGCCAGTTTACCAATGACACCAGCTGCTAATTAGAGCCATGGCTCATTAGTTTTCCGGTCTCCATCTTTGGCCTCCACAATTATCCCTCTGAGGACCTCCACTGGCCTCTCACATGCCTTCCCCTCATCTGTCAAGATACTGGACATCATGATGTGTGTGTGTACATATGCAAAGCTGTTTGGGGAGGCTGGGGTAAGAGAGGCCAAGTGTGTGTGTGTGGATGTGCATATGTATCTGCACAAGTCTACGTGCCGTGTGTGAACACAGACTACAACATGGAGAGAGGATGTGATGTGTGCGCGCGTGGGCTGTATCTATGCCAAGCAAAAAAACAGGACAGTCGTCTGGAATCCAAGCTTTTGATTTCTTCATTGACAAAGATGAGATATGCGAGGAAGACTGGGCCGTGAGCTCGCATCAGACACGGTGGACAAGCCCGTCAGGAGGCGGGATGGATCAGGCCTGGAGCGCGGGCACGAGCACAGACAGGAGCTGGAGGCGCCTGGGGCCAGAACAAGGTGTATGCCACACAGAGCTCTCTATCACTGAGCTAAACCACCTCCTGTCTGACAGCAGCACAATGCGTGAAGCCACATGGGGGATGGGGTTAATGGCTGTGCTAAGCATGTAAACATGGGAACGGATCCTCGCACCACATCCCAGTGCTTTAATAACCACACACCCTCCTTCCCGAGGGGTTGGAAAAGCCAACGCGTTCCTCTGATACAGCTGACGATGCCGTCGCCCCCAGCGCCGGTGTTCGGCATTGAACGCGTGGCGCTTACAGTTTTTTGTTGAAATTCGTTGCGCGTATAATATAGATTTTCCAATAAAACAGTAATCACTGAGTGAAATCCCCAAGGTCGTATCTGACGCACTCACTCTGTCACTTTATATGTGCCATGATTTACAACACGTAAACAAAGAATCCATTTTTAAACCCATCCTTGATGCATTCTCTTTCCCCTACTCCTCTGTGTACCACCGCCCCCCCCCCCCCCCCCCTTCTCCCTCCTTGATGTGTGTAGGGCGGATCAAAACTCTCCTACATGCCCAGTACCTGATGCTGCCTGGGTAGAGCAGAGGAACTCTGGGTTCATTTAGGCTTCTCCAGACATCACAACACAGCTGGCCAGCTGACAGCCAACCCAATGCTACGGTAACCATCTGTTTCCAACTCTGACACTCCACCCCCTGTGTGACACACTGCATGAGAAACCAAGCAGTGTGTGTGTATGGGCATGTTTGTTGATGTGTATCTGAATGTGATTACGTGTGATTCAGATGTTTGTGTGTGTATGTGTTTATCAGCAGGGGTGAACAACGATAAGTTAGGGCTGAAACGCACTCAGCTTTCCCTCCTGTGGTCTGGTCAAGTGCTTGATAATGTATTTGTAGACCTCACCTTCTGCTTCCTTCATCTGTACCTACAACTCACACTCGCTTTACTACACTCTCCCACTCCATCCCTCTCTCCATACAACATTTTCACCCTTCACTTTGTCCTAAGCTCTCCCTGTTGCATTCTACTCATATCACACCATTCTCTTTTTCTTTCTCTTTCCATCTCCATTCTTCCATCTCTCCTTCCAGCAGGGGAGGTGACATTAAGCTGGTTCTAATGAGTATCTCTCACCAGAAATCGGTTGGCTGCTTATGTGGACATAGTTGGGATTCAAACTGTCCGGCCTATAAGGCTACTTAGAAACTTCCCCTGAGAGTCAACGGTCACATCTAAGGAGTTTAAACATCATAAATGACAGTGTGTGATAAGCTAGGCATACAGATGCACTTTAGTCTTCTGAGAACACATTTAGTTAACTTTTCAAAATAAACGTAGTACTAACGTAGTAATGTGTCATAAGACAAGGTGAAAAAGATTTATTAAGGGGAAGATTAGTGTCGAGAACACTTTCCCTGAGCACAGGAAAAACATGATTGTAACACACAAACACCCACACAGTCCATCCTTCAGTCAGAACACGTCCTTTACTGCCCAACACACTCATCACCAGGAAAACCAATTAATCATTAATTTGCATAAGACATTATGGTTGTCGGAACAGGGGAAGTCGTAAATCCTGAAAAGTGCGCAATTGTTGTAGGAAGTTTAGAGACGCTAACTATTGATGTGTTGTCTTTGACTGATGACGATTGAGAGTCTGAAGCACTATTGAAAGTTGTACTTGCTGACAATGGAGTTTTAATTTTTAAGTGATAAATTCACTGTAATGCAGAGAATTTAGCTTTGAGTTTCTTCAACAGACTTTGTTATTGCAATGACCGTTATCAAATGTATTGTATTGTTCTACAGTATGTTAACTCCCAGGCTCACTAAATTAAGATAGATTGTTTAAAAGCTCGAGATTGTTAAGGTCAGTGTTATTCAATTTCTTCCCTCCACGTTTCAGACTCCATTTCTGCAAATATTCACTTTACCCAATGACCCAGAGGTAACTGTCCATCAATAAACATGATGAACCAAAACACTATTTTTCTTGCAATGAGAAGAAACTATTTCAAAACAACCACCATGTTTGGAAAACATGTCTGACTCTGGACCTGGAGTGTGCCTAGCAGGGTTCCTCTGTGGAGTAGATCTGGCTCTGGCACAGCTGTTCTGTTGACTTGAGATGCTGGATTTGATAAGAGCCCCCTTGTCCTACGGAAATGTGGGGTACTGTAGGCCTATTTGTTTCTCTGGGCTTTCATTTGAGCCATTCAATAACAAGGGAATGCTGTCGTATAGTCTATCATCCATTGCACTTTCGGTGCCCTGATTTATTCAGATTACCTCAAAGTCCTCGGTCGGCACTGTGTGGTAAAAAAGGCACCTTGAGCTTTCTTAATTAAGAAACCGTAATTTAAAATGTCATCACCCCTTCCAGTTCAGTGACCGTGGCGACTGACAGAAGCTGCAAGGCTCTTCGTCTTCGGGCGACGGTCGTTACTCAGATTGGGTGAGGTGAGCTCACGCTAATAGCCAAGGTAAACAAGGAAGGGAGAAATGACAGATGCTTTCGTGTTCTGAAACCACTCACCTTCCCAAGGGGTGTTGCTTTGTCAAAGACAAGGCCAAAGCTGATGGGACTTTTCCTCATGTTGATTACTCTGGTTGAGTTTCCAGTCATATATCAAACTTTAATGTGTGCGTGTGTGTCTATTTGAGAGTCTAAAAGCTATTGAAAACTTGTTCAATCCCACAGGAGTATTTAACTTGTTGTCCATCCATCACCGTTGTCTGACTGGAGTCATTATTTTCTATTAAACAAAGTTTTGTGGTGGTAAATTGTAAGATGCCTAGTGCTGGTACTGGATAGGCCCTATTGTGATTTTTTTTTTCCTCTACCCCAGATTTCATTTTTAACCTTTTAACACAGCCTACCTTCTGAAATAATTGAATTCAATAACTACAACCCTCCTCAATCCATTTGAACCGCATTTTGAGTGGATATTTACATTTACATTTAGTCATTTAGCAGACGCTCTTATCCAGAGCGACTTACAGTAAGTACAGGGACATTCCCCCGAGGCAAGTAGGATGAAGTGCCTTTCCCAAGGACACAACGTCAGTTGGCATCAACTGGGAATCAAACTGGCAACCTTCGGATTACTAGCCCGATTCCCTCACCGCTCAGCCACCTGACTCCCCGATATAACAGCTATAGTGTCCTCAGCCTCACTAATTAAAGGTCCAGATAGAGAACTTGGCTATGGCTAAAGGTAAAACACATCCCATGCCTATGTTCACTATTAACAATACCATATTATTACATATTCTTATTCCTCTCAATGTACTTTTCACGTTCAAATATTAAAAAGTACATTTCATCTTGTGACCTTTTATTTTTAAACATAACTTGTGAAATCAACCAGAAATGAGATTGAGGCTAGCTTCCCTCCGCTGTATGCATCAAAGGTTTAAGAGGTTCTCTCTGAGATACTCCAGACTAGTGGAAAGCCCATAGCAAAGATATTTCAATTAGTAAGCTTCATCTTCTGAGGAAAGTCACCTTAAACAATGAAATTATCCTCTAATTAAAACAATAATTGTAATCAATCAAATCAAAACTCATTATCTTTATCTTTTCTTTACATTGTCCCAAGATGACCCCACCCATGCCTACACACTGTAGCTATAACATCACAGCACATCATGGTCAAAGCCTCTAGACTGAAGTACAAGGTAAGCAGCTTGATTATTGTTTCACACCCAAACACATCTTCACAAACGCACGCACACACAGACACACACCCGCACAATAAAGACAAAAAAGACAATAGACAATTAAAATCTGCAAGACTTCTCATCTCATGATACAAGGCACAATTTCACGTGGGTTTCGCGCGTACCGAAAAACAGCCTGACTAACTCCTCTGTCTTCTCTTCAGCTGTGTTAGCCTCCAGTATGTTGTGTGTAGGCAGCATGCTGTGCATCCTATTACCCTTTCCTGCAGGATACGATGAGTCAACATGAGAGTTCCGCTTGGCTCCGTCTTTCTACTTCTAAACTACTGATCCCATGGTTGGTATGCAATGAGAATGTCAAGATAAACAGAGGTATGTGTGTGTAGCTGGCAGTGCTTTAGCCTTGCATCCATCCATAATAAAACACCTGATCAAAATGTGTGGGCAGCTTGTATGAGGGAGGAGGAACATAACTTGATCTGTGTGGTCAACCATTAGCACGTAGCTGTGAAGACAAAACGAGTAAAAGCCAATCCCCCCATAGGAGTCCATCTCAGTGCTTCCACCTAACCACTCCTCGTCTCCCGCAAGGAGGAGAGGAGACACGAGGAGGCAGCTGCTATAGACTATTGGGACACGTCCTCGCCTGCTGCCTCCTCAGCTCCATACGTCCTGGAGGTAGCGTTTCTCCTCCCGCAGGGAGGCCAGCCTCTTCATGGCCTCCAGCTTATCCAGGTGCAGCTCTGCTGCGACCAAGTCTATCAGGGTGTCGTTGACATCTTTAGCCATGTTCTTAGCATCCCTGGTGGGGGGCAGGAGAAAAGAAACATAAGGGGAGCATAGGGTCAGCGCTTTCAAAAACAAACAAAGATCCTTGTAACATGTTGCCTAGGGATACCCTTAATCCGTAATGGGACAATTTCCTAAAACAATGAGATCCAGACTATTACCTTATTATTGTCAACAATCCACATCACCATTATCCTCACCATATCGTTATCAAAAAGAGATATCCTTATCGTTGTGCTGAGCTTACCCGCAGACGTATAGGCGGCCGTTTTGTTGAAGGAGTATGTTGCAGATGTCCTTGGCATGCAGCAGCAGGTTGTGCTGGACGTATCTGGGCCCTGCCTGGTCCTGGCTGTCCCTCGAGAAGCACACCTTTAGATGGGTCAGGGAGCCGTTACCCACAAACCCCTGCAGTTCCTCTCTGTGGAACAGACAGAGACAATAGAGAAACCCGAACAGACTTCTCAGCCATCTTGGTCTGAAGAAAGATTGATGCCATTTAATGTGTACAGGAAGTGTTTACCACAAGGTTGCTCTTTGTTATTCATGAGAGTTTTAAAAACTTCTCTCAGGTTATAAAAAAGTTTTTCTCCATAGCAGCAAAACAAAACTAACACTGAAACTGTCAAGTGAGAATATGTCTGTGCACCATCTAAATGATACATAGTATGTACTACAGGAGAAATGGAAAATATGGATTTTATAAGCAAGGCTGTCTCCCGTCATGGGCACCTTTTTTTAACAATCAATCCCCTCAGGCATAACCCCCAGTAAAACCTTCCTTCAGAGGGGGAGGTCCACTGGCTGCTTTCTGTCCTTCCAAGAAATAGGCCTGGTAGGCCAGTCCAGGAGAACCATATTTAAAGTTAAGCAGTCAGAGCTCAAGACAAACCCAGTCTAGCCTGTTCGTGAGCAGGGGCTGAGGGTGGTTTGGGTAGGGGATGTACCTGGGGATTGGTAGTGCTTTATAAGAATGATGAAGGGCAATATGAGTCTCCATAAAACATTGCGTACGTGATCCTGAATACTGAGCGGGTTGAGAAAATAAGCTACAGTCCTACACTGGCTCCACATTTGACTGTCTCTCATCTGATTGCTCTTTGTTCATCGTAAATAATATCTTTTTGTTTAGATAGTTTAGTTCCTAAGTGTGTTGGAACATTATAAAAGAAAACAAGAGAGGGAAGCTAAATCGACCAAAGAACAACAACCAGGGACTACAAATCCCACGTGTCACAGTAAGGAGGAGTGATAGTTCACTTCCTGGTTTTTAAAAGAGTTCCTCTGACCTCTTCTAACTTACCTTCTCACATAGTACCAGATACTGGTGTTTACACAGAAAACAACCCTGGTGATACTCTGACCCCAAATAAGAATCCTGCAACCCAGCTCCCCTCTGTGGTGAAATATGAATCCATTGAAAGAGGGAGAAAGAAAGAGAACAAGTGGGGCAGAAGGGCAAGCGGCAGGGGAGGGACTGGGTTGCATGTCTTGTTGAGTGCAGCTGACTGAAGGTCCTGGGGTTGATTACGCCCAATCACACAACTTGTTTCTGTTCTAGAGCATTCTGTATGGAGTTCCATTTGTCAAATCCTGGCTTTGGAGGGATACTACCTACATAATTTACGCTACCAAAAGGTCAGTATTTCCACTAAACATTCACATAGCACTTGAATGACAAAATGAGGTCAAGTATTTACATTTTCGACTCTTGAAAATGTGCATGGCTTTGTTAAATCTAAATGGGTTTATTTATGCCTTGGATAAAACAAAAATAAAACCCTTCAATCACAGCTAGAAAGCATTTTCCAACTTGCCATGATTCAGCCCTGCTTCTGCCCGTTTTAGTTCAAGTCGTGATGACGTGGCAAGTTTAGACTGATCACCAGTCTTCCTCTGCAGAATCAGACCACTACAGGGTCTATGCTCACGGCTGCTGAATCAGACCAGACCTCTACAGGGTGTGTGCTCACTGTTCTGTGAGCACACAGGACAGACTCCTGGCTGGGAGACCATGTTTAACCGAGGGATAAAGAGACAAGCTGAAGCAGACAGGAAATCCCTTTGATCTGTTCAACTGTGATTACGAAAGACAAATCCTTCCTTTTACACCCTAATCCTCTAACACAACCTGATTGGAACGCTACTCGTGATTATGTATTGTTGTCGTATGGTAAACCTTGCTAGTGGAGTTGGTAAAATTCCAAACTCAGCCAGCTGAATAAGGACAACACGGTCCTAATCATCCATTCTGTACCTACAGAAGTTATAGAATTTTGGGCCTTTGGGACCTAAAGACCCCAGTCATACTTCTATGCTATATGACCTATGACCCCACCATCATTAAAGGCGGCTCCTCATTTCCAGAGATCTTTCTGGGCCGTGGCCGTGGCCGAGAGGGACAGACCTGTCTCAGGAGACGCTGACGTCACCCAGCCTGGTGAAAAACACTGGGTGTTTACCCGCAGTAAGGCGCTCTGATTAAAGCAAATACCCAAAGTCGGGGGGGGGGGGGGGGGGAGGGCATTGCGGATGATGTGGTTGTTTTTTGCTGTCACCTGTCAGATGAGAGGCTATCCCATTTCACGCATACTTGTCAGAACACACCGAAACAGGAAGTACTCACCTAAATAGGAAATCTTTGTCTCTGTGACGGCAGCCATAGAACAGCCAGGTCTCGCCAAACACTACCTCAGGATGTTCCCCCCTCTCCTTCTCTCTGAGAGAAGGCAAAAAGAAAGGAGGAAGAGAACTCAGAGCTCAGTCAACATCCACAAATCAAAAAGACAAGCCGGGATGCCAAATCCTTCCTTTCCCACACACACAGCGAAGGTTAAAAGCCGCCGAGACACCATTATCTATTTCAACAGCAATACAGGAAGTACCACAATCTGCTAATGCACTGGAAAGACTGAGGAGCACAGTGGGGACAATTACACTCAACAAAAAGATGAATCATGCTTTGGTACATGGCAACTGAAAATGAACCTGCTTGTGTTCTCAAACTGTGTGTGTGTGTGTGTGTGTGTGTGTGTGTGTGTGTATCTATCTGTCTATATGTAGGTGTGTGTGGCACCACTGCTGTTAAAAATTCTCTCTCTGGCAGGGCTCCCAGAATCCTTTGCAGCAAGGGCTCAAGGGCACGACCTGTGTTGCTATCTACACAGCACACCCGCTAGGCGGTGACAGATAAGACACGCGACCCCTGACCTCTACAGTGGCGTCAAGTCAGGTGACCCTCCAAAACACCAAGCTTCATCTCCTGCTGCCCATCTGGACGGAGCGAGAGGGAGGCCAAAGGAGGCGAGGCCTACACAGGGGACCAGAGAGGAGCCAGAGGAAGGAGGGAGAGAGAGCCTGTCTTTGAGCCCAGAGGAAGGAGAGAGAGAGAGCCTGTCTTTGAGCCCAGAGGAAGGAGAGAGAGAGCCTGTCTTTGAGCCCAGAGGAAGGAGAGAGAGAGCCTGTCTTTGAGCCCAGAGGAAGGAGAGAGAGAGAGCCTGTCTTTGAGCCTGGGGCTGCAGTCCCACTCCCGAGGCATCCTCAAGCGGGACATGCCACGTCCCCCTGTGCCGCACCGACCCCATTATTCACATCCGAGGACTGAGCCGCAAGGACAGCGTCTCTTGAATTCCATCAGGACTAGGAAATTCTCTCCCGCGGCTAAATGGAGACTATCTGCTCTGTGGGATCAGTCACCAGCCAGGCCAGACAGTTAGCTCTGCTGGAGGAGCTGCCAGATGCTTCACTGCTGACGTCTTATTTACAACTAGAAGATGAGGATGCTGAATACCGTGTAACTGAATTCAATTATTTTGCATTGTCCAAATGCTAAATATAATAGGAATCTCTGTGCGCGTGTTTGTGGCTGTATTATCTTGTGAACCGAGGACAATAAGAAGTATGAAATGTGTACATGATTAACTGTATGAAATGTGTACATGATTAACTGTATGAAATTCGTCAGGTGACTTGCTCCGGA